>NC_051178.1:54982153-55143912 GCF_013339695.2 Rhipicephalus sanguineus
GGGAAAGGAAAACAATTAGTGTTGGGGTTTAACGTCCAAAACCACGACATGAGAGACCCGTAGTGGAGGGCTCCGCAAAACTCAGACCGCCTGGTGTTCTTTAATGTGCACCTATATCTTAACTACACGGCTTCTAGCATTTTCACCTTCAGCGAAAACGCGGCCGCCGCGGCCTGGATTCGATCCCGCAACCTGCGGGTCAGCAGTCGAGCACCATAACCACTAGACCACCGTGGTGGCTTATGAGGGGAGAGTAAAGCATACCATAGGCTTTTATAGTGTAGTATAGCAAGGCGGCGCAAAACGGAAGTGAGGGTGAGGAGGGAAAGGAGAGGGAGAGAGTGTGATTCATAGCATAGCTCTGTATAGTATAGAAGAAACGTGTGTGACCGGGCTAGTTGGTATTCCATAGCTTCGGGAACAGCGCGGGACATGCACAAAGACAAGGCATCGACGAGGACTATAGCGCTGTCTTTGCCGTCTCTGCTTCTCTCCCGCGCTGTTCACGTAGCTATAGTATAGAGAGAAAGAACGGGAAGAAAGACCGGAAAAGACACAAAAGCCATAGGGAGAAGTGCACACAAAAAAGAGACACACACACAGAAAGGGAAAAGAAGTAGAGAGAGGGAGAGGGAAGAAAGAAAACGATAGAAAAGTGTGAAAGAGAAAGAATTAGACAGAGACCGAAAGAAATAGGAATAAACAGAGACAAAAAAAGAGGGAAAAAACAGAAAGATAAACAGGGAGAAAAAAAGGAAAAAAATAAAGAGAAACAAGGTCGCCTACCTCCGCACTTACTTCAGGCTTGGCACCACTGGTGCGAGGCTGCCTTAGCCTTTCTCTTTTTGGGGGGGTGGTGCGGAGGGGTGGGAGGTGTCACGCATTTGTACAATATCCCAGGGGGATTATAGCAGCACATAGGGAGCCTTCGTTGAAAAGAGTTGTCAATGCGGTTTAGGTGCTTAATGACAGAGCACCGTGCAGTAATTGTGCCGATGGGATTCATTTCGATTTGTCGCAGCAGTGATGCAAAACGTATCAACGCAGATTTCGGCAAAGATCATCTTTTACTTTGTGTTCTGGCTCACTAATTTTGAGCTATGATAGGTGACTTCTGTTGTGTTTTATTGCAGGCTTCCAACCATGGACACAGCCAAGAAGTGGACTCGTCAAGAGGTGTCCACCTCTGTCCAAGGCTCTCCTGGGACAAGCGGCCTGCAAAGGGAGCAAGGTTCTGTCACATTGACTGAAGACAAAAAGTGAGTGATCTGTTTGCATCACACGTAACTGGAATGTCAGCAGAAATTTCCTCGTTCTCTTCATTCAACTCAGATTTAGTTTTTAAATGCGAAGCATTTCTTAGCAAACCTCAGGCACTTTGGCCGTTTCTATCTACGTATCTATCTATCTTATCTATCTATCCATCTGTCTAGCCGCTGCGTCTGGGCGCTTTCCAGGTCGACTCCATAACTTGTAGCATACCAAAATTGGCATAGCAGCGGATCAGTGTATGACGAACACGATCCACTGGTCATGACATGGATAACGCAAAATACCTGTCGCGTACGTCATAGAAACCCTTTCTCTCAGTCACGTGCGGTACATACCCGCATACTAGAGTTATGTTATGCGGGTATGTGCCAGAGGAGATACAGAGACTCAACCAACGCAGTAACCGCAAACACACACGCATTGACACGCAAGGAAAGTGATAAGAATAATTGTTAGGGTTTTATGTCCCAAAACCACGATATGATTATGAGGGACGCCGTAGCGAAGGGCTCCGGAAATTTTGACCATCTGGTATTCTTTAACATCTACCGAGATCGCACAGTGCACGGGCTACTAGCATTTTGCCTTCATCGAAATTCGACCGCCGCGCGCCGGGATCGAACCCACGACCTTTGGGTCATCAGCCGAGCACCGTAACTATTACACCACCGTGGCGGACGCAAGGAAAGTGAGGAAGCTGAAAACAGAACAGCCCTGGAAGACGCTCAACTACCACCCACTCGTCCACGTGGCCGCAACGTGGACCACGTGGATTTACGCAATAACCGGGATATATGCTTCTACAATAAAAAGTCACAGTTTCACCGCAAGGGCGAAGCAGTGAATGCGATAGCAACAAATTGTAGTGGTACACGAAGTGACGCTGACAGCTAACTGTTCTGTATCCGATCTCGCGTAACTACAAAACGCTGTTGTAAGAGAATACGGCCGCTCCAGGGAGAGATGCTCTCCGCATAGTCACTTCGCGTTGAGAGCACAGCACGTACAACGGTATACAAGCCGCCCGCTGTGATGGCTTTCGAGATAGCGTGCGCCAGCGATTGCGACCGCGCCCTTAGATTCAAAGTTCAAAGTGGCTGTTCGCGCGACAAGTATAAACATAACAACAGCAACTGTGACTGTAACGTACGTGCAGTGGGCCTGCGCGTGCCACTCGGCTGTGTATATATCTAGGGAACCTTTCCTGAATGAAGCTTAGTTGCGAGTAATGCGTATCCTGTGCATCTGTGTTCCTTCTTTGCCCTGTTCGGATTCGCGCTATCCAGTATAGAAGAATATAAGCACTACTTATCAGCTTACCGCGTCTGGTGTTGGTAACACCCATGATGCTGTTGGCATCGTTACGCAACTGTAAACAATTCGTTATATATTACATATGCAACTCTTCAACACATGAGTGTGCGTATACCACTTCCACATTTCTCTAGCCTCATTCCGCAACGTTTCGCTCAATGTGAAAAATTACGCCACAGTCACCATCCCGCGCATGCTTCGCATAACATCGATTCCCACTGAACGTGGGATCTGCCGAATTTTAATTTTTTTTCTCCAATAATTGCTGTTTTCTATTGGACACTTCAGGAGTTTTCGAAGTTCGTCAAAATTAAAATTTATGTCACTAAGACAAGTCATAGCTTAAATATTTAAAAGCTCTTTTTTTACAAGAATACTAAACCGACATGCAAATAATCACTGAGGTACTCCGAGTACCGTTGGGTACATGGTGTCGATGTGTACCTGAACACACACGAGTGCATGAAGCGGAATATTAATAGAAATGAGCCCGAGCCAGTGTTTTGCTGAGCAGCCTGAACTTTAACGAAAAAATGAAGCGACGGGTCTGAGCCGAGCACGCACTGCAGTCGCACTCTATTCTCAAGGAGGGCCATCTATGATGCGCGTTGTAAATTCTCTTATGGCGCCGATTGCAAGTTCAAAGCATAGGTTGTAAAGCATATCTGCCAAGTCTCCCGGATTACCTCGGGAGACTCCCGGATTTCGAACGTTTCTCCCGGTTGTACGGGTCATAGGAAAATCTCCCGGAAATCCAGTTTTGCCCCGCGCGTCCAGTGCATTGCGCGCCCCGTGCGTCACGGTGACGCGAGGTGGGACGTTTCGCGTAGAGATGCGCTACACGCAATTTAAAAATTGATCCTAAATGTGTTATAGGTTATATCAGCCGTTAATATTTCGTAGATGATGCGTTTGTGTACAAACAAATCTATCCCACAAGTTATCTTGCCTTAAAAATTTTGTGTCGATTTCTACTGCTTTAAGTGGAGAGCCCAGCACTTTTAAGTGCTGGGCTCTCCACTTAAAGTAGCCGTTACCGATGTCTGTCGAGATAGCGTGTTCGCCAGTGCTTGCGACCGTCCCCGTCTCAACGGCGCCCCTTATGGTCCCTTGCCCGACGAAATAACAGGTAAGCAAGCGACGACAGGCCTCGCACGCGGAGCGATGTTATCGCATGTGCCCTTCGCGCGACGGTGACGGCCGGGTCGTTTCATCTCTGCTTCAACCGCGTTCGTGCCTAGCGCTAGCGCGCATTTACTCGCACGTGAAACAGACGATGCGTAAGCGATGTTATCGGCTTGGACTCTGTACAGATCAGCGACGACCGCAAGATCCCGCTGACAGTGTCCATATAACGGCTATCGCAGTACCGCCCCCCCCCCCCCCGCGGTTGGCATGCCCCCCCCCCCCCCCGTTGAGTAGATCTCCCGGATTCAGTTTCTCCAAACTTGGCAGGTATGGTAAAGGTTGAATGTGCACAAATTTATTGCAATACTCTCAGGTGTACTTTGTGATTTGAAAGGCTAGTCGGCAAATATTGCAGTCAAGGAACACAAGATGGCACATGTGTACCTGCGCATTTTGCTGATGCTATGGCGGATGAATATGAACATTATGGCAGCACTTGTAAGGCCTGTGTGGGAGGGAGAGGGGGAGGCGTCGTTTTTAACCGCATAGTCGTTACTCAATTCACCTGTTCTTACGGCTGGTGCGGTTCTGCGCAACTGCCACGCTGGTAACGGCACTCCTCACCCGGCATTCCCCCTGTATTGATCCTTTATTTAAGTGGTTTCAAGCACTACTTTGGCTACGTCATAGACTTCTGTCGCGTGCAACGTTTTTTTTTTTAAACACCAAAGTGTTTGATGCCGGGATCCACCACGGCTCCACTGACGTATTTCCATCGCGGGTATGACGTTGTAAAATATAAGCTAACAGATGGGAAAGAAAAAAAAACTAGCAGAAATGTTCCGTCGGCGGGAGTCGAACCTACAACCCCTCGCTCCGCAGCGCGAACCGACTCGGCCAGAGACGACACGTTCTTCAGCATACTAACGGCGAGCTATTTATATACACCATATACCGTTGGTGGTACTCAGAGATCGGTAGCGCTTCCGCGTGTTTTCGTTATCGCTAGCGAGTTGGCGCGAAGGGCATGAAGGGCGCGCTTTAAAGGTCGTCACCCTGCGCGGTGAGATGCGCATGCGCCTCCACAGACGTGGTAGCTCGTGCTCGCGCGCTTATCTCGTGATGGGGGGGGGGGGTTGTACGTCTCGTGCTCTCACCGCAAATTTGCGTTGAAGGTACAGAGAGCACGACTTGGCTCACTGCAGCGGCCGCTTTTGCGAAAGTAGCGCGCTACTCACACACAAGTTACAACTGTGGCAGTTCGCGCTCATCCAGTGTACACTTGTGCGTTCGTTTCGTGCGTCCTCCTTTGTGTTTGAGCAGCGCCCTTTAACTGCCAAGCTGTGACAGTTGTTAGTTCGCGCTCATCCTGTGTACGTTCTTTCCGTACGTCCTTTCTGCTCGAGCAGCGCGTTGCTAGTTTCGAGCTGCTTGCCGTCCCTCGCGTGACATTACAATTTGTTGCTATAGCATTCATTCCTTCGACCTTGTGCCGAAACAATGCACAAGAAATGCTCAACTACGCCTGTGAAGATACGTTTCACTTTCGTGTTATACCAATTCCTATAACATAGGGATCAGCCATGTTTTTTTTTTGTTTTGTTTTTGATCAGCCATCTTTTTCTAGAACTGATACCGTTACGAATATTTAGCAGACGCTCTGCATACCCTGCTTTCTGAAAACGGTCTACCTGCTTGTAAAAAGTGTCTTTCATCGAGTGTAACCATGATTTGTTAGGGCGTTCGTGAAGGACGTCATTGCAATGGACCTTTCTACGAGCTTTGAGTGGGCGGAGGCAAATGGAAGAAGTGGCTTACTAGCGCGAGGCTCGTACGCCCAGCAAATATGAGCTTTTGAAAATCGAAGCGAAAACTTTATGGCTCTCTCTGCCATCAATTCGAAGGTTCGAACAAGTGGCTTAAAACAATATCGACATTCATTCAGAGTTTCTAACAGTAAATGTTCTGGGACCGCTTCGTTATTATCACAAATTATGGAATGCTCATCTACGTAACGGAATATTTTGGTTAATCTTGCAATTTTCAATTGTCCACACACTCGACTATTGAGGTGTGCTAAGAAGAGCTCGCCTAAAATAGGTTCTATGCACGATCAAATGCATATTGTCCGCCTCGGTGGAACAGTGGCTGCGGTGCTCAGCTGCTGACCCGAAGGCCGTGGGTTCGATACTGGTCAAAGCGATCGTATTTCGATGGAAGCGAATTGCTAGAGGCCCGTGTATTGTGAGATGTCAGTGCACGTTAAAGAACACCAGACGGTCGAAATTTACGGAGCCCTCCACTACGGCGTGCATCACAATCATATCGCGAATTATTGCACGTCGAACCCCAGATATTATTATTATTATTATTATTATTATATTATTATTATTATTATTATTATTATTATTATTATTATTATTATTATTATGAAATGCATATTCCGTTAGCCTGGACGTAGTGCGTATATTCCCAAGTCGCAAATTTCGAGTTGAGGTACTTGTTAAAAACTTCTAAAAACCTGGTACTGATATCCCCGTGTCGTTTTGAAAAGCAACAGACGTGTTTTTCTATAAAACCTTGAACTCAGAGCACAAGTTCTTTATACGGCAAAGAGTAGTAAAGATCTTTTATGTCGACAGAGCACGCTATATACCTTTCGTCGTTGCATTTCTCTAAAAACGCGACATCAGATTTTCGCACAAAAATGGGTCGTCTATATTTAACAAGTTCAATTTCGTCTGCAAGAACAAGGACACGCTATTTTATCAGATACCGCTTTCCGAGGCAATCACCCTTAGCGGTATATCTACTTTGTGAGTTTTCGCGCTGTAAAACATATGCAAGCTGAAACGCTTGCTTTTTTCAGTGGATTAACCAAGGTGTGCAGCGATAGGCGGTTGTAGACTAACAGTGATGTATACCACACAACACTGCCGGGCTGTGACGTTGTGTGTGTGTGTGTGTGTGTGTGTGTGTGTGTGTGTGTGTGTGTGTGTGTGTGTGTGTGTGTGTGTGTGTGTGTGTGTGTGTGTGTGTGTGTGTGTGCGTGCGCGTGCATGTGCGTGTGTGTGTGCGCGCGTGCATGTGCGTGTGTGTGCGTGCGTGCGTGTGCTCCCCCCTCTCTCTCACGACCTGTTTACACTGGAAACTTTCAGGCTCGCCCGACATCTCTTTCCCCAGTGTAGGGCAGTATATCGACTATTATAAGTTGTATAACATTCCCTGCCTTTCCTCTCTCTCCTGTTCATTCTGCCCAGATGGTGAAATACTATAGACTGTATACTTTGCATTACGTTCCTAATTCCGTGGGATAAAAATAACCTGCACACATCGTACCATAAGCAGGTCGCTTGACGTGGAATTCTTTTACTGTGTCTACTGGTACGTTAAATATTAACTTAGTGAAGCCTTAGCTACAGCTTTTTTGTAAGTAGCACTGCAACTGCAGCAACCAACGGTTCCAAAACAGCAACTAATGCGTAGTCCAGTGCGGGACTCTGCGCACACGCTCACGCCACTATTTAAAAGGAACTCTTGAAACCCGGAGTCTGCAGTAGGTCTGGGTCGACACGACATTGAACAGCCAACTTGTTGTAGAACGCTTGAAAATGCCAAGGCATCTATGACTTGCCGGCTCTTTACCCATTATACCAAGGAATTTAAGGCGAAGTAACCTACGGATCGAGAGTACACTATGCTGCACGATTAGAAGCGCAGAAGCGTTGGCCCAGCGTACAGTTTCCGCATCAGAGCGTGCGATAGCTATTAGACAGTTATAGTTTAGCGTTAGCGTGATAGCGGGGGTTAAGGGAATAGCGTTACCGTGCCGCAAACGTTGGTTGCGGAAAGCGTGTTTTAGTTTAGCGGGATAGCGTTTACGTTGCCCAAGCCGGGACGGTGCTGCCACCTAGCGAAGGGTGAATGCGTTAAAAAAGTGAATGAAAAAAACCGAGAATGCTCGTCTGTATCCCCGCACGCAGCAATATTACTCCTTTTTTAGTGAAAATAAAAGTAAATAAATATGAACTAAGCACCTAAAGCGAAAATTTTCTTGTTGCAGACTTGTGTACACCCAAGGAGGTTTAAATAAAACTTGCTGGAGTGGAGGCCGCCTATACTTACCAATGGGCCGCAGTGAAGCCGCGCCGCGCGCGCGGCGGCCATCTTGCCATAGGCAAGAAACGGGAGCCAAAGCGCGCCCGCCGCGCTGGCCGCGTCTTTCCGCCGTGGTTTTTAATGGTTATAATGGCGAACATTAAGGGAGAAGTTGTCAAGAATAAGAAGCCAAATCGCAGATAAGAATGCGGTCAGTTTTATTCTGTTTCTTTTGGCGTTTTCCTTGCAAGCATGCACTCCGAAGGGCCTGTATCACTGTTTTTTTTTTTTAAATAATTATCCTCGCAAGAGCAGACCTCACTTCTCGGCATTCATTTTCCTGTTTATTTCGTTCGGACGGAGTCTTATGCATATATGGAGTTTGGACACTTTCTTTGAGCGGAGTATAAATGTGGGTCCAAAGCACCACACTCGATATGCTCATCGAGAAGGATATATATTCGTCAAGGCTTGAAAGCCATCTCTTTTCTCAAGACAAGCTCAAAATCTCCAAAACGAATAGTTTTGGCTTTGCATGGACCTGCTTCAAGGGCATTCAGCTTGCAGTCGACACTATTTCAATAGATACAGCTTTTTCGATACTATTTCGTAGGCTCGGCCGCTCTCTCTTACCCTGTCAATGAATCAATTAAAAACGCCCAAGTGGCATAAGTCATAAGTTTAAGCCAACGAGCATAGTCTGTCATCATGTATTCCAGTCCCAAAGTCCGCATATATCTAACCGTTTAGTCGCCCACTATCTAAACTTATTTTCTCATTTGTCATCAACAATCAAATACAGTAGAGTTTCTGTGCGGCATTGGGCTAGCTTTTTTGAGACAGTGACTCATCTGTGAAGCCAGCATTTCCTTTGATGGCATTCTGTACATCGTTCTCGTATAGAGCACTCTGCTGACAGTGCGCGATTAAACTTCGTGCGTACATACTCGTAAGCTTATGGAGAATAGAAGTGCAGCGTTAACGCAAACGCCCGCAGCTCGGATGGAATACGTGCCTTTCTGGTCTTTTCGTGCCCTAGGGGTTGCTGTATGTATGGGGGAAGGCTGCAGTGAACATCACCCTGCCCGACTCAGACATGAGCTTTTGATCCTTGATCTCCTTTATTATCGCTTGAGGATCGAGCCTCGGTCTTTTTGGTTAGCGTACAATTTTTCTGCTGCAGAATTTTCATCTTGAGCTGTTTTATCTCTTCTTGGAAAAGATGAAGCATTTCTTCGTAATGCTGCCGTATAAGTGATGCAACTCTCACATCTTCAACAACTTTTTTCAATTTGAACGCATCTAACGGCCGGAGTCACTCTGGGCGATCGGTTAGGTCGCTTTATTTGCAGCGGCAAAGAGCACTGCACAGTTCAGACCTGCTGGTTTTACTCGCTGCACTGCATAAAGCAAATACAAATATAACGAAAAAATGCACGAATGTAAGAAAAAACAGGTCCTTGTATATTGCCCAAATGACGTTACATAACCTCGTAGTTGCGAGCTACCCTTTTATAGCACGAACAGGGCAACCGATAACGAAATCTCGCCTATTTATATAATTTCAATGAATAGCAAACGGTGCGTTATTTTCCTATTCGCGCTCCGCACCAGTGGTATCAACAAGCACAAGAATGTGTATCACTGGGTTTTGCAAGTGTTTTACAGATGCGTCAAGCACAGCTAGTCGAATAATTCTCAGGTCGCAGCCTAGTCCGGTCGAAACAATTTGGCGAAAAGTGCCTCTAACATATGCGATCGCCGTCTTTTGGCTTCCAGACTTCCCGTCAAACAGCCTGCCCCGACGTGCTTCGAACATTTGAGTCCTTACGAAACCGGTTAGGAAGAAAGAAGGACCGTCAGATGTGAAATTACAGACAGATTGCGGGCTGTCAGCATGTGTTCCGGCATATAGAGAAGTTTTCATCGAGCTCGAAATGTTCTGCTTACAACTGAAACTTCATCCCAGAGTGCCTTTTCGCTCGATTTATACAGCCGTACGCAACGCACAATGTATCCAACAACGTCCGGACGCCACCACGCCAGAGAACAGCTAGAACATCTATGCGGCCGCAGCAGCATGCGTTGCGGAAGGCGCGCTTTCTGCCTATGGCAAGATGGCGGCACGCGGCTTCAGCTGAGGGGCGCCTCCTCCACTCCAGCAAATTTTATTTTAACCTCCTTGTTTACACCGATCTTCTAGATAGGCCTAGGGACGTTCGAAATGGGAAGCGATCTCAAAAACTCCGCTATGTTACTCGTATTACTCGGTCGCCGAAGCTACCTGAAGGCAAGCGAAGTTATTTAGCACAGTCATTTGCTGCGAACGAAGTGAATCTTTCAACAACTACGCCAAATTCAGTTCGAAGCGGGCGTCCGAAACCGCCGCCATGTTTCACGTACACTACGTAAACCACGCAAACACGGTAACGCTAAATCTGAAAAATAGCGTGCGTACGGTAAACGCTACGGGTCACGTACGGTACTGCGCGTGCGCATTTCGGTCCCGCTATTCCGGTAAGCCCGCTATTCCGTTAAGCCCGCTAAACTATAACTGTCTATTAGCGCAGCCGCTCGGCAGGTTAAATTAGCGTAGCACATTAAAAACAAATGCACGTAGATTAAAAACTACCCCCAAACCAAACATTTTTACTATTACGGCTTGGGCCGCTACATGGAGGAAAAATGCGGAGAAAATGTCTTCGCGAGAAGTTCGCTTGCCAAGTATGCTACGTGACGTAATGCACGATCAGTGTGGGGGAAGATAGGATATAAGCGCTTGTCTCTGACGGCTGCGGCATCTACCTGGGACTCGAGAAGATAGTCGACAGAAGACATGCGCTCCAACTCGCCCACCATGCACTTGCCGCTGCACCACCGTCGTTCCAGTACAAATTCGAAATTTTCCGCGGCACGCTTGTTGCTGCCTGTAAATCGGTTAATCGAAACGTTTAGTCGATTAAATGAAACCTGAACAGCGATGACGTCTAATTGTTTTGCGGGACACTTTTCATCGATTAATCGATTAAGCGTTCATCGATTTTACCATCCCTAAGCGCACGTGTGACTGGTGTGGCTTCACGCCACGGGGTCCGCTGCGGAGGGGCGTCGCAGCCGCGCTCGCTGCTAGCCTCGCCGCTGCGGTGCCAGGCGAAGCCCTAGCGGCTGCTCCCTTGGCGTTTGGTCGCTCAGTCTCACCATGGATAGCGTGCCGGCTAGACCGTCTGTACGTGCGATTCAGCGCAAGTGACAGGCTGAATCCAGTCTTGGAGTAGCTACAGCTGACGGCAGGCTGCCAAATACCCAGAAAAGTTGCCTGCTGAAACACCGGTACAAAAGGCAGACCAGATTAGCACGTTATAGAGAATCTTAGCAAGCGCGCATGCGCGTCAAGGTCGAAGATACAGCAGCAGCCGCCATCATTCTGCAACACGAACAACAACTAGGAGGAGAAGAAGCGTAACCTTAATGAAGCACTGTGCGCACAGTCTTTGCACAGCCAAACCAGACATACCTTTAGTTGTGATTTACACAACTTAAATCTAAGCCAGTTCGTGTATTCAGTGGCCTTCTAGTTCTATTCTTAAATAATTGAAAATTCTACAATTTTTTATTAGATGCCTGTAATACTCTACTGTATAATTCTTTTCTTTGCAGAGCTCCTGCCAAAGTCAAAGTATCTCGTACAGAAAGAGGCGGCCAACGTCTGGACACCACATCGTCGCAGTGTGGCGTGTGCCAGAAAGTCTTCAAGTACCGATGGCGGCTTCGAGCGCACTCGTTGATTCACTCTGGTGAAAAGCGGTACGCTTGTAATGTGTGCAACAGGAAATACGTGCGGAAAGATAGCCTCGTCATCCACAGTCGCACTCATACAGGCGAAAGGCCTTACGAATGCTCATCGTGCCCCGCCGCGTTCACGAGCAGTGGGAGTCAAAAAAGGCATATGATGACCCACACTGGCGAACGACCGCATCAGTGTGATGCTTGTGGAAAGAGATTCGCCTCTAAGTCAAAGCTTCTGTGCCACACACAGACGCATTCGGGGAAGAAAATGTTCGGCTGCGATGTGTGCGGTCAAAAATTTTCCAGGAGAGATAGCCTCAGGTGTCATACCCGTATACACACTGGTGAGAAGCCGTACGTGTGCCGCCTATGTCCTGCCACGTTCGTACGCTTTAATGCCTTAAAACGCCACTCTCTGACCCACACTGGTCAGCCACCTTATTGGTGCAACATATGCGGGAAGAGTTTGACTGCAAACGAGACACTTTCGCATCACAAGCTTTTTCACTCGGCCATCAAGAAGTTTAGTTGTCAGTTCTGTAGTCGCAAATTTAGTTTCAAACTAGCGCTAACACAGCACACCCGCACGCATACAGGCGAGAAGCCGTATGTCTGTCACTTATGTCCTGCGGCATTCGCGCGGAAGAATAGCCTGAAAGAGCATGTCTGTACACACACTGGTGAGCGACCACGTATATGCGACATATGCGGAAAGACATTCACTAGCTTCGCGATCCTCTCGCGCCATAAGCTTCTTCACTCTGGGATGAAAAAGTTCGGTTGTCAGTTCTGTAGTCGCAAGTTTCATTATAAGCAGGCGCTGACAAGGCACATCCGCACGCATACAGGCGAGAAGCCGTATCTCTGCCATCTATGTCCTGCTGAGTTTGCGTACAAGAATTCACTAAAAGGACATGTTTTGACCCACGCCAGTGACCGACCTCACAGTTGCAGCGTATGCGGGAAGACTTTCGCTGCAAGACCTGGCCTTTCGCACCACATGCTTACTCACTCAGAGATAAAAAAGTTTAGTTGTCAGTTCTGTAGCCGAAAATTTAATTTTAAACTAGGACTAACGCAGCACACACGCACGCATACAGGCGAGAAGCCGTATGTCTGCCACCTGTGTCCTGCAGAATTCACGATCAAGAGTTCGTTAAAGGCGCATATTTTAAGCCACACTGGTGAACGGCCTCACAGTTGCAACATATGCGGAAAGACCTTCACTACAACCTCGGGCCTTTCGCAACACAACAGGACCCATTCAGCCATAAAAAAGCTTAGTTGTCAATTTTGCAGCCGCAAGTTTAAATCTAAACAAGGAATAACAGCGCACATCCGAACGCATACTGGTGAGAAGCCGTTTGAATGCCATCTTTGTCCTGCTGTGTTTGCGCGCAGGTCTTCACTAAGAGCGCATGTTTTAACCCACACGGGTGAGCGACCTCATAAGTGCGACATATGCGCAAAGACTTTCACTACACTCTGGAGCCTTTCGTGTCATAAACTTATTCATTCTCAGATGAAGAAGTTCAGTTGTCAGTTCTGTAGTCGCACGTTCAGGTGTAAAGCAGCACTAACAACGCACACCCGCACGCACACAGGCGAGAAGCCGTATCTCTGCCACTTGTGCCCGGCTTCATTTGCACGCACGAATGTGCTAAAAGCGCATATTTTAAGCCACACTGGGGAGCGACCTTATAAGTGCAATGTATGCGGCAAGAGCTTCCGCAGTACGGGCAACCTATGGGGCCACAAGCGTATTCACTCACCGAATAAATAAGCTAGATTGTCGCTGATGTATCAGTAGAGCTCTTCTTAAGAAAGAACTCAACAAAGCCCACACCTGCATGCATTTTTCTGAAGCCTGGCTAGCGTCTTTCGTACCCAGCTTCATTCGTATCAAGGTTATTGGTGTAAAAAACGGCATGGTGATCTGCAGCGGTGTGCAAGCGCATGGCTACAGTGTGTATCCATGGAACCTGCTTTCAGTGGCAAAGAAGTCGCTTTGCCATCCCACGTCGTTAGTGAAATTCGAGCTGTAAAATCGACTTTTTGCCTTACTTCATTTTTACCGCATCCAATATTTCAACGAGGGATGCGAGAAGCCGCCTGAGTGCATT
Source organism: Rhipicephalus sanguineus (assembly GCF_013339695.2). NCBI lineage: Eukaryota > Metazoa > Arthropoda > Arachnida > Ixodida > Ixodidae > Rhipicephalus > Rhipicephalus sanguineus. Next base: position 54,995,875 of record NC_051178.1, read on the forward strand.
GTATGCGCATGAAGATTTGTCACCACATCTACAAGTTGTCCATAGCACCTGTGTTCAGAATAAACTTGTTTTGGGTGAAGCGGTTTGGTGTCCCGTGTATGGTCATAAACTTTGTCGCAAACCACCGTAGCGACATATTGCTAAGTCCACCGGTTAAAGCCGCTCCAATATCATTTTTAACCAGCAGCCGAACACAAGGAAGCATTACGAAAGCACATGTCGGTACCAGCTTGCTCGTGAGCGCGGATGCATTTGTGCTGTGCAAATAATCCTGGCTGAAGAGCATCCTTGACACAATTCGCGATTGTGCAAAAGAGAAAAGTTGTTCTGCATCCAATTGTTCCACACCATTTACGCATACATAACAATTTCCATATTCAGGTTCGCGAGCATAGTCAAAACACGACATCGTGTACTGTTCGAACTGCAGGAAATTTTCGCAGTTTATTTATTTACAGGATGTCTGCGTTGCCTCAAAGGCGTTATTGCAGGGGAGACATCTGTAGAATCATATGCTGCATGTTTTACAGTGCAAAGCAACGAAAATATATGAAACAAGGTTAACATCAAGATAAAGAAGGTGAAAGGACAATAGGTTAGCATGTTCAAAGGTAACAGAAACGTTGAAACAAAAACTCGTACAATTATACATTATTGTAAACACAATGAGGATAAAAATTATGATTATCAGGTACAGAAACGTAGTCTTCCGGTAACAGGTTCCAATCTCGTACAGTTTGTAGAAAAAAAAAAGACGTGGAAAAATTATTCGTGTTGCAACTGTATGCGTCTACATTCTTGGAGTGGTCGTGTCTAGTCGAAACGTTAGATGGTTCCGACAGGTAGGTGCGGCTGTTAATGCCAGTTTGATTATAAAAATTACGGTGGAAAAATTTGAGCCTTAAGTTTCTTCTTGTAGCTTTCAAAGTTTTCTAGCCCAGCAATGCTTTTAATTTAGTGACACTTTGAAAAGGGCTGTAATTACTGGAGACGAATCGTGCAGCCTGATTTTGAAGCTTTTCTATTGCTTTTATCAAATATTCCTGGTAAGGGTCCCAGATCATAGAGGCGTAATCTAGGAAAGATCTAACATGTAAAAAGTATAGTGTTTCTTTGACATCTTTGGACGCTGATTTGTAATTTCTGCGAATGTAAAACATTTTACTAGCTTTAGATATTGTGTGTTGCATACGTTCGTTCCATTTTAGTTTCGGCGTAAAGTAGACCTCGAGGTATTTGCACTCTGGGACTGTGTTTATCGTTGTGCCTTCAATTGTGTATTTTGTTTAACGTTCCAATTTCTTGTTTGAAAAGCGGATGTGATTACATTTACTAATATTCAAGCTCATCTGCCACCGCTGACACCAATTTACTATTTTATCAAGGTCGGTGTGCAGGATTGGTATATCCGATATAGAATCAATTTCTCTGTAGACAACGCAGTCGCCTGCAAAAAGTTTAATGGGGGACTGTATGTCGACTACAATATCATTAATGTATATGAGGAACAACAGTGGCCTCAGAACGCTGCCCTGGGGCACTCCCGATGATTCTGTTATGTATGATGAGGTACAGCCATTAAGGACTACACACTGTTTACGACCGTTTAGATAGTTACAAATCCAGTTTTAGGTTTTATTGTATATGTTTAAGCCCTTTAACTTAGTATTTAGCAGGCAATGACATACTGTGCCGAGCGCCTTCCTGAAATCAAGGAATAGTGCGTCGACGTGTTTATTATTGTCAAGGGATTTACCTATATAGTGTTGAAATTCAACTAATTGAGTATTGCATGAGTGACCGTTACGAAATCTGTGCTGTGACGCAGTAAAAAAGCTGATTGATTTGAGGTATTTAAATAACTGACTGTATATTATGTACTCGAAAATCTTGCAAGATACCGACGTTAAGGAAATGGGTCTGTAGTTTTCCACGAGTGTTCTGTCTCCTGATTTAAAGATAGGATTAACAGCCGCGATTTTCCAGTCCTGTGGAACCAACCCAGTCTTATCAGACATTTGAAATACAATACATAGATACTGTGCGATAATACCATGACATTTCTTTAGCATATATAATGAAATTCTATCAGGACTGATAGCTTTTGAGGTGTCCCGCTCCCGCAAGAGAGAGTCAATGCCGTTTACATCTATGGTTATTTCAGGCATCCCGCTGGCGGGGCTAGCATTAAAAAAAGGGATGCAGCTGTACCAGTGATCATACCGTCCGAAAACACCGATTTAAAGTAATGATTAAACATTTCAACCTTTTCAGCGTCTGACGTTGTAGTAGTTCCATCAGATTTTTTTCGAGCTGGAATGGAAGTGTCATCACTTCTGCTTGTTTTTACAAATTTCCAGAAGGCTTTAGGGCTTTTTTTAGGTCTGTGTTTAATTGGGCAAAAAAATGATTGTTGTGTTTCCTTGATTTTTAGCTTTAGCATCCTGTTTGCATCAGTTAAGTTCTGGCGGTTAAGTGAAGTGTTATTGCTGCATAATATTTTGTATGCGCTTCTTGCTTTCCGTATCAACTTGCGCACTTCAGAATTAAACCACGATTTATCTTTTTTTTGCCGCAGGAATTTTGTAGGTATATATTTCTTTGGTAGTTCTAAGAATTTGCTGTGAAAGGAGGACCACAAATGCTCTGCATTACTACTTTCTGACAGACGCTGGAAGATTGCCAAGTATGTTACTAATTCTGCTTGAATGGCTTCAAAGTTACGTTTCTCGTATAAGAATACTCGCCGTGGGATTTGCACCCGCGTCGGGACCACTGAATTGTTTAAATTTGTAACGACTGCCTCATGGCCACTTAGTCCAGGCTGCGTTGATACTTTGGTTACAACGCTGGAATCGTTACAAAGAACAAGATCTAATGTAGCTTGTTGTCTAGTAGGAACGAGAACGTATTGGGTTAAATTGTTTAACATAAGTAGTTCTTTAAAACTTGTATTAATTCGTGATTTGTTAGTTATTGCACCATCGCTAGTCCAAGTTATATCTGGGAGCTTAAAATCACCACCCATAAAGACAGTATCAGAGAGCACTGATAAGAGGTCAGCAAGATTTTGAATCGGAATTTCATTACTATCGGGTGGGCGGTAGAAGGATCCAAATACGAGTTTATGCCCCTTTGGGAAGTGCACTCGACACCATACTGATTCTATATCGGTTTCAAAATGAAGTTCTTCACTAGGCAAGCCACTCGATATTAAAATAAAAACGCCCCCGCCGTGCCGGTGTCTATCTTTGCGGAAGACTGTAAACCCTGGTGGGAACACTTCGATGTTAGCGATACTGACATCTAACCAGGACTCGGTGCCTAGTACGGCATGTTGCTGTACAGCTGCAACCAGTGAGGCAAAATCATCTCTTTTATTCTTTATGCTTCTGCAGTTTACTAAGTGCACTGAAAATTCTTTGAGCCCAACCGAGCCTCTGTTGCGGCTTTGAGAGGTTTTATCTTGCGCATGTCATTACCCGCCATGAGAACGCGCAGGCGCTCTCAGTAAAATTGGTTGCCTTGTGTTAAAGTCCCCTACATATGTGTCCCCATTTATGATCGCCTTATCATATTTTAGACGCGCACGGAATTCTTTGCTTTGACGTTTTTCTTTAGTGAAATCCCAGAGAAGACGCCGTTTTTCTCGGACTGCGTGACTGAAATCTTCCGAAACGCCGACACCCGTGCCCTTATCTTTCTTAGCGTTCTGTAACACAGTTTCACGTGCTTTCCAACTCGAAAAGTTCGCTATAATAGGCCGGTTTTTCCCCTCCCGGTATGCTCCCACCCGATGCGCCTTTTCTATGAGTATGTCATCAATGCCAAGGTTGTTTTGACATACCCTTTTGACTACTTCTTCAGAGTATTGCCATGTATCTTTCGGCTCATTGTCGTGGATGCCAAAAAAGACCATATTTAGCCTCCGGCTCCTGTTTTCGAGGTCGTCGATTCTAGCAGCAAGCTTCCGCTCTGAATCCTCAACTTGTGAAATACGGTTTTTCAATGACAGTAGTCTTCACTATCACGCTGTCAATTTTTTTTTCAAGTTCTATTTGGCTCGTTTCAATGGTGGTTAGTTTGGACAAAACAGTCGCCTGGTCTGTCTGTAGCTGCGCGAGCACTTGTGTAATTTTCTCAAAATGTTCAGCTTCGGATTTTGTCATCGGACCAGGGTTTAGTTCCACATCCCCACACATGAGTAATAGCCCATCGCGAAACAAGAGACACACTTCAAAGGCCACGCATTCCACCCCGGACAAAATACCCAACCAAAAGCAATAAGCACAATGACGCAATAAGCGCTTGTTGATGGGGCACGACACCCTTATAAGCAAGACGTTATTCGACCGGTAACAGAGCGAGTGTTTCATGTAACCAACCTGGTACATAAAGCGAGGTGAGTACAGGCCACGAAGAGCGTCGTGTCCCAGTTGTCGCAGGAAGGGTGGGCCGCTTTTATAGACACGGTAGAGCGGAAACGGAACCGTCCCACGATGCTTAGCCATGTATCCCTCGATGACCGGGTGCAGATTTGTCAGAATCACACGCTGCTCAGTCCGATAACTAGATGAATTCAGCGAAGAACGTTCCAGCATCTGCCATGGCTCGACGTCACCAAGAGGCGTAGTCGCGACCAAATTCGCCGTGACCGCAAGCAATCCGATCAGCACCTGGTACATAAAGTGAGGTGAGTACAGGCCACGAAGAGCATCGTGTCTCCGACTTCACGAGTGGCGGCCACTATCTCACATTTCGCATAGCAGTTCACATGTAGTCAATGCAATGTAGGCAAGTTCTTTGGCAGGACCAGCTTTTTGCTTGAGCGTGTGCGCGTAATAATGTCTTTGTCGATTTGTTCCTAGGGTCTGCTAGATACCATCTCGAAGTGTACCTAAACGTCACTGATGAACTAACACCCCTGCTCCCCACAGATTTTATATGTGACTTGTAGTGTGAGGCAATAAAGCATTCCGTTTGTTTACCTGAATTTCTTCAGAGTTCTGTTTCCTCGGCGACTTGGAAATGAATTTTGAAAAGGCTAGCGTTTGTGAACACTGACTACAAGAAGGCACATGGACAAGCGCTTCCGTCTGTGCATTCGCGTGCCCTCCTGTATGTAGTCCGTGTTCACAAGCGACACCCTTTTCAAAATGAACTTCTTCGTACCTGCTGCCCGGATCTGTCAACTTGTAGATACAGGTGAAATGAACAATTTGAAATGAGCCAGAAAATAGCTTCATAAATTTGTCACTTATTAGCCCTGTGCAACGTGCCCGATCGCATGCTTTACAAAACAATCCATATTCATGCTGAAATTCACTAAGTGGAAACAACACTGATACAACTTATCTATTTATGCTGTGAACTAATCCTTTCTCAGCGTCAAAGGCTTACGAAGAAAAGAACATGGATGTCAAAGATTTCTTTCTGAATTTCGCACCGAATTCTGTGCGCATAAGCGTCAGCTTGACATCACGCGTATCATTTTTTTTGCTTTTGACCTCTTTGCCTCGACAGAATTTCCTAAAGAATGGCATATGAAGTCTCTGGCTTCGGCAGAGTACAGTGTGCTCTATTTGCCTTTTGCAGTCATCAACTAAGTAGGTGAGTGTGAGAACCCTGACATAAGCAATACGCATCGCTGCTACGACGTGGAACCTTGATTTCTAATTGATTGTGCATGCCAGCGAAAATTTCATAGGATTAGCATGTAAGTTGATGTGCACACGATCGTGTACGCAGTCAAACGCTGGCAATTTCCCCTTAGCCAGTCATATTACACAACGTCAGGCCTTTTTTTAGGTGCGTAGCACTTTAAGGCGCCGCTTGTCCTCCATCCACAGATATCATGTGGCGGGATGGTTCTCATAATCAAGCTCTCAATACAGGCCTAAAACAACGCTAGCAATGTACAAAACCGGGGTAAACCAGCGAGGGCCGCTAAAATAATACAATTAACAGAAATAACGAAGAAGTATACGCAATAAGTAACTTATGATCGCTCAAAACGCTTCAAGAACCTGTGGCGAACTCTCGCGCTCCGCAAGAGTGCTGCTCCCACAGGCGCATCTCCGGCGCTTCATCTCATGGGGGAAAGAATGTGACGGAACTCGCTACAGACGACACGTATCTCAACTGCCGTAAGAAGCACAAGGTCGATAAAGCACTGCAAAAAATTGCGCGCATGTCGCGCACCGAGCTTCCGAATCTTCCTGGCAGTATGTCAGTAGTGCCAGAGAACTGCGCCAATTGCGTGTGCAAGTTTCGAAAGCACCTACATTAGCATAGCTAAGAGCGTTAGAAAAGAGCAAAAAAAAACATGGCTGATCCCTCTGTTACAGGAATCGGTATAACACGAAAGTGAAACGTGTCTTCACAGACGTAGTTGAGCGTTTGTTGCGCATTCTTTCGCCCCAAGGGCGAAGGAATGAATGCTACAGCCACAAATTGTAATGTCACGCGAAGAGCGGCAAGTGCTCGAAACTTGCAACACGCTTCTCAAGCAGAAAGGACGCACGGAACGAACGTACACAGGTTGAGAGCGAACTAACTGTCACATTTGTAACTTATTTCTGCGTGAGCACCGTGCTCCTTTCGCAAAAGCGGCCACTGCAGCGGGCCAAGCGACCATCGTGCTCTCAACGCGAGACGTACAAACTACCGCGATCACGAGATAAGCGCACGCACAAGCAACCACGCCCTGTAGACGCGGTCGCTCGTCGCAGCGGCGACGACCTTTCAAGAGCGCTCTTCTACGCTCTTCGAGCCCGAACGCCATCTCGCTAGTGATAACGAAAACACACTGTAACAGAGATCTCTGAGTAGAGCCACCCGCAAATGGTGTATATAAATAGCTCGCCGTTAGCATTGCGAAGAACGTGCCATCCGTGGCCGAATCGTTTCGCGCTGCGGAGCGAGCGTCGTGAGTTCGATTCCCGGTGACGGAACTTCTGGTTTTTTTTTTCTTTGCCCACTGTTAGTCTGTATATTTTACAACGTCATATCCGTGACGGAAATACGTCAGTGGAGCCGAGGTGGACCCCGGCATAAAACACTTTCCTGTTAAAAAGAAAGGTAGAGAGCTTTTTCTCATTTTTCCCTCTCGTTATTGCGCCATTGCGGATGTGTGAATATTGCTTGCACCGTAAAAGGTATGGGTGTTGGCACATTGCCGCGCGATATAGAGGAGTGTCGTTTGTACTTCGCGCATACGATGCGGTTGGCACAATTTCATTGCACTAATATAGGTAGAAGCGGGCTGCGGTGTATATTCGGTGCAAGAGTAGCCAATGTCGTATGCCGTGTATTAAGGCAAAATCCTTGAATGTTTCATACTCGCTGTGTCCGTCAGTCCGTCCGTGCCCTGGCATGATGCCAGCTGTGGCCTCTCCCCCTCACACTCTCACAGCAAGGACGTGATACCACAGCCATAGTTTCCTACAACACTTACTAGGGGGAACTCCGGCGCTAGTGTCTATGGGAGCTGCAACGCATGGCGCTTCAGCCAGCATGGGAATGATGGGTAGTACACGGATTTGTCTAAACTTCGTTCTTTCGACTCCGTTTGGCTCCGAATCGCCTGTATCCGCTTTGTCGCAAAACGAAATTCAGCAAAAAGTCTGCAGTTGCACTTCACCACTTTAACCTTTTAGGGGCGAAGCTCCTTGTAGCGGCACCCATTCGTCCCGTCGTAGTGTGTAACCAGTCTTAAAAAATTGGGGGACCCTTAAGCTTCGCCTTTAAGAGTTGAACGCAATAGCGAAATCCGGCCCCTAGTGCGCACTTCAAGCACTAAGTGCATACTTATTAATGTGTATTGTTACACACACACGCACACAGACACAGACGAGTGTGCACGCGCGAATGGTACATACAGGTTTTTGATCTAAAGCAAGAGTCGTATGGCCTCCAAGATACACGCCGCGCGCTCTCCATTTCGGAGGCCATGAAGAGTCTCACAATGCCTCACAGATGGCAGCACATTAACTAGCGTTTGCTGTTTGCTTGATCAACGCCTCCTCGTGAAAGCCGGCGTTGGCTTGATATGTTTTCCGCTAGATGGACATAGTTGTGCATTTTTAGAGCAGTTGGAAAGTTCGTGTGTGTTTTTAGCGGCGATGGCTGCACTATCCCGGCCTTTTTCGACGTAGTTTGGCCTCCCAAATGCGCCTACAAATCGCCGAATGGGCTCGTTTTCGTCGTGACACTTGTCGAACAAAATACGTTAAGGAGACATGGCATTTATGTAGTGTTTTTTTTTTCGGAAGCCGCTGCAAGTAACATCGTGGCTTTGTGGTAGGACACCTGCTAGCGACGCGAACGGCCCGGGTTCGATCCTCAATGGGACCGAAAATTTTATTATTTATTTTATTTGCTTCTTTCTCGATTTTTCGCTCACGGACGATTTTTCGCTCACAACCAACGGCGCCGACGCCGACGACGGAATTTCTGCGATACGAGCTCTCTAACGCTATCGCGTTAAAACGGAGGGGGCGTGAACACATGAAGGCTCCCTAAAGACAATGCGCTGCGACAGTACGCGATATGTATCGCCCTCTCCTCTCCTACGCGTTCCCCTCTTTCTCCCCTCCTACGGTCCCCCCCCCCCCTCCTCTATCTTGCCTCGCGGCGCAGCGCAACGCCACCTAGACAAACTTCGTCAAGGCCTGGAAGCTGTTCGAGTGGCGTGTCACTAGTGGGCTGACGCTCGACCTGCGTGAGCTACGGTAGGCGTGCTTTAGCGGCCGTTTAGTTCATTTAATATACACCGAAATCGGTATCGCGGAACAGGAGTGTATGACAAACAGGACTCATAGGCTGTAACATGTAAATTATGACATACATGTCATGTAAGGCTTGATTTACATGACACACTCTTGGAGCGCTCGCTGCCGTTTCATTAAATGTATGTATACTAAAATTGGCATAGCGTTACATGGTTGTATGACGAACATAAATGACAGGTTGTAACGTAAAAATCATGACATTCATGCCACGTGCGGCATGACTTGCATGCCACGCTCATGGTGGGCTCGCAACCGTTTGGCTAGCAAGATGTGTATCAAAACCGGCATGCCGTGACGTGGCTGTATGAGGAGCATAAGTGACAGGTCTTAGCATGCAAATCATGACATGTTTGTCAATTAAGGCGCGAATTATATGACATTGTCAAAGTAAACTTCCGCCTGTTTCGCTAACCGGATTTTTACCAAAATCGGTAGGACGTGAAATAAGTGCGTGACAAATATAAATGAGCAGCCATGTATTGCATACACGAGAATGTAAGTTCTATAGCATGGTATTTAACGAAATGTACATGCATGAATGCACGACAAACATTCAATAGTGAACCCGTTGTTATGACCTGAAGGCCTTCATTTGCCTCACAGACAAATATTGCGATATATGCAGATCCTTGCTGACTGCTACGCATTACATCAACTCCCACAGTGCGTGACATGTGGCGACCTTTATATTCGATTGGAACCCCCGTTATTTGCGTGCCAAATGTTCTAATAATGAAAAACAACGCATGCTTCAAAGTACATAAATAAGCATACAGATCTCGTTTCGCTTTTGGGCCTTGTTTATTGCAAACTTCTCGTAGAATATCGTCCGGACTGAAGTGTTTTTCGTACACCTGCAAGTGACAAGAGAGTGACAATTTTACCATTCGCGTTTCTGCAGTTCACCCTAACATACTGTGAAACGCACGCACGTGACAAAAACGAAACGTAATACCATCATACTACATGAAAGGGAATACACGAAAATCAAAAGAGAAGGTGTGTATTTACCTTTGAATGATTTGTCGGGCTGAAATTATCCTTTGGGTTAACACGTATCCATGCCTTCCGCGTGTCTTCATCGGTTGGAAATCCAAATACGTGTGCCTTGGGCCTCGAGTTGTAGTTGCCACAGCAATGTAGAACACAACACTTCCCTGGCATCACAGCCTAGTCACTGAACGACCAACACGCTCACAAACACAAGCAGCACACATCACAGCTTCGAAGGAACCGACGGCACTCAAAGCAACGCAGCATTAGCGTTTCTCACTCTGCTTTCAACTTAACTCGGCATCGGATGGCAGCCAGCGCGTGAGAGATTCGATACACGTCCAGCTTCGAAAACTAGTAATGCTGAAGTGACCAAAACGCCGATGCGAACGCGCCGCCGAAAGCGGGCGTAGGCGATGATCCGCCACCAAGCACAGCGCACAACGCAACCAGCGTCGCATGATGCATGGGTGCTAGGTGCTAGCGTCCGCCGAGCAAGAGCGGCCCACTGAAAAAAGTCAGCCCACTACCTCTGACGTCACGCGACAAATGGAGTTTAGCTTCCCGGCCTTGACGAAGTTTGTCTAGGTGGCGTTGCGCAGCGGCGCCGACGCAGGCAGCGTCGCGGCAGCGTCTTGATTGAAAAAACCGACCGCTCGCGCTGCACAACCGTTTACTGACCACCCCGTATATATAGGCACTGGATTTTGTTCTCCAAGGTAGTGCGTGTGTGCGATTTCTCCTGTGCGTGATTAAACAATGAAAATTCACAGCGTACATGTAAAATTAAAGTGAGCTGCAAGTCGTCATAACTCTCATCGAACCTTTAATATAAACGCGCCCGATCTCACGTCCGTGATGATGTACTGGGCAGAATTCACGGAAGATTCACGGTTTACCGATGAACCTCCGCAGCTTCGCCCACTCATCATCATTCACTCCGTGGATATGATGTGATTGTTTTAGGCTCACCAATTCAAATCTGGTCACGAAGTTCACAACGATCAATTCTTTTATCTCAAAGAAAACAAAAACACACCAATAAACAAAGCCAGAAGTGCGTTCGAAGCCCGCAAGTACGAAGACTAGGCAAATCCGTGTACTACCCATCATTCCCATGCTGGCTGAACGATCGCAGCGCCAGAGTCCCCTCTAGTTAATTTTAGGAAACTCTATGGCCACAGCGGCCCGTAGCAACAGTTGCACGTTGCTCCTTCCAACGCGCGTTGCTCAACTGTTGCGCAGCGCAGCGGCAGCGTCCATCCGTCAACGTGCAACAGTTGCGCGTTGCTCCTCCAAACGCGGGTTGCGCAGCTATTGGTGCAACGCGGCGGTGGCGGCGTCCGTCGGTGGCGTAAGAATCTGGATTCACCGTGTGTAATGCCATAGTCAGTCGAATGGCAACAGGCTTTCGCCGAACGCACTTTGGATTTTACAAAGTGTCCAGCTTTTTAGCCATTTCGCACGAGAGAAACTGCATGTTTGCAACAGGAGCTATGACCATAAAGCGGATCCGCTGTGCCCTGGCGGATATGGATCTCGCACGCGTGTTTACCACAATCTCACAGCGCCTGACTGACCAAATCATCTTCGATAATAATATTAATTGCTACGGTTTAACGTCCCAAAACTACGATATGATTGAGAGACACCGTATAGCGGAGGGCTCCGGAAATTTTGACCACATGGGGTTCTGTGACGTCCACCTAAATCTCAGTACACGGGTATCAAGCATTTTCGCCTCCATCGAAAATGCGGCGACCGTGGGCGGGATTCGATCCCAAGACCTTTGGGTCTGGAGTCCAGCACCAACCACTAGACCACCGTGGTGGTTGTACATATCATCTTCGAGTTTCAATAAAACAAACTCTTACTGGTAAATTATACTTAACAGTTCCTGTTACAAACCAAGAGTATTAACTCCATTTGTTTCGAAGTATTTTAGATGTTCGTGCGTTGTCCGAATGAATTACTCCTGGTAGAACCAGCTCGCAACGAAGCGCCGTAAGGACATGATAGATGCATCTGAGGCCCTACTGGAAACAAGCGCCCAGTGCGCCGTTTGTAATGCAGCACACGCGAAAAACAGTCTGGTGCTTGACCTGATAGAACATAGTTTGGAAAATCGACGAACCCAGCCTTGATGGAAGCGCGCATAAAAGGGCAAAACTTAACGAACACATACGCTGGGACTACATTGCATAGTACCGCAATAACAAAACACAGAATTATTTTGCAATTCTGGAAAAGCTTAACCTAGAAGAAAGCTTCCAGGTTATTAGCATATTTCTCCAGGAATTGTACTCCTAGCACGACTGCGGCCATTGGGCGACGAACTACATAAAACAGAACGAAAACCACAACACGAACGTGTGTGCAGCCGCCCATTTTTTTAACCTGAACGCGCTAGCGTTGACCGCGGAGTTGATAAGCGCCGTATGACGAAGCGCAGCGGCGAAATGAACGAGAATACTTGCATGCGCACAATGAACAGTCCGGTGCAGCTTCGTCTGCGAGGCCGTTATGTGAAACGAACTTAACCACACCTGCCTCTTCTTTTTCTGATTTATATTAATGATTTGCCTTGTAACATTTCTTCCTCAATTCGTCTTTTCGCGGATGACTGCGTAGTGTACAGAACTATTAACTCTGAAGAAGACCACGTACATTTACAAAAGGACCTCGACTTAATAAATCAGTGGTGTGACCGTTGGCAAATGACGCTTAACACATCTAAGTGCTGCGTACTTTCCTTCACCCGTAGGAAATCGATTTTTAACTTTTCTTATCCTATCTGCTCAGCTGAAATTCCACGTTCATCTACTTACAAATACCTTGGTGTTCATCTTTGTACTAATCTTGCCTGGTGTACTCACATCGACAAGATATGCGCGAAAGCAAACAGAACTCTGGGATTCTTGCGCCGGAATCCGCATCATTCCCCATCTACCATTCGGCAACAGGCCTACCAAACGTTTGTATGCCCTCAGCTAGAATACGCTTCGTCGATTTGGTCTCCGCATCAACAATACCTAATAGATAAACTGGAATCCATCCAAAATCGTGCAGCCCGCTTCATCACTTCAACGTATAATCGCCACTCCCGCATCACCCAAATCAAACGCGATATTGCCCTGACTAACTTGGATTCCCGCCGCTCTGTCATCCGTCTATGCCTCCTCCATAAGTACTACTACAACTCGTGGACCAGTCGTCTATCGCTTGAGATTCCTTCGTGCACATCTAGTCGACTTCATAATCATCTTAGTTTCAGACGCATCTTCGGCATCACACAGTCATTCAATAATTCCGCATTGCCACGCGCCATCGCACTTTGGAATAGCCTTCCGGATGAAATTGTTTCTTTGAGAGATCCGGCCAAATTTCGTGAGCAACTGCAAGTTTATATGTTCCCTTCATTTTGTATAAATATGCTTCATTTTTTCTTCCATTTTGTATTTTGCTGCATTTGCTTATAGTGTTTTTTCTTCCCCCTTCCATTGTACAATTTTCTTTGTTTTTTTCTTCGTTATCATTTCTTTTTATGCTTTATGTATTGTGATTTTTCTGTAACCCCCCCTACACTGTAAAAAATAGTTGTAAATTTACAGATAAAATACATGAAATTTCTGTACCGCGAAAGAAACTTTCTGTGAATGTGCCATGAAGGAAATCTGTTAAAGAGAGAAACCGATATTTCCTGTTATTCGTGACCTTCAGCAAAACAAACGACTCAAAATTGAACCTCCACAGTTTTAAATACTTCAAAGAATACAAAATGTCCATGAAATAACATTTCATGTTTTTCTGGTTATTCTCACAATGCTATTTTGATTTATTAATATTCAGAGCCTTTTCTGCGGTTCTACGTTCATGCCTCGCGGGCCCGTACATTTACAAGATGGCTACCGCTCACGTCGAAGCGCGGCTACGCATGGCTGCAGTGTAAAGCACGGCTACGGCACCGTCCTGCTCCTGCTTTTTGTGCGTCTGTCATTGAAAGGTGAGTGGTTTGCTTCTAACTAGAGTTCCTTACAACAATAACTCGTTGATATGCCTGCCCGCTTTCGAAATTCGCTCTCGCGTAGTTTCTAATTCTGCTTTGCGTCGGCAGCGCGCGCGACCACAACGTTGTGCGAGAGCCGGAATTCCTTCCATGCTTTGGTAGAAATACTGAAGAGGCCTTGTAAGTGGGTGCTTGAGGGAACGCCTGCTGTTGTACCCCATTTATTTCTTTGCTGTTAGCGGCAGCGTAAGTCAAGGTATGCGAATTTGTACTTGGACGGTTGCAGAGCGCATACTACAGCGTTCGCAGCTCACTTCATGTGCGTTCTCTGCGGGCAGCCATTAACCAGGTTTCGGTGTACAGAATAATGAGAGGTACCTTACCCGCTTTGTTTCTTTATTACATCAAACCTGTGTATTCTGTGTTTCTGCACCTATTTTTTTCTTGATGCTTGGACCGACTTCCTCTAAAAACTAATGAAGCGCGTATAACTCAACTCAGCTAACCGAGCGACGTTACAGAGCATATAATACTTTCTTTTTTTATGAAAGTGCAAACGTTTCCTTTTTTTGTGTGTTTACGTGTAATAGGTAGCTTTCTCCTGCATAGTGAACATGACCCTGACAATGATGTTGTGGCTTGGTGTACGGCGTTTAGTGTTTTGTAGTGGTCATTGCACGATAAGTTCTGCTTGGTTGTATAATGCCGTGTATCTTGAACATTGCTGGCGGGAATGTGCGAACGCATAGCTTCTTGGCGTAGTATCATTGGATGACCTTCCTTACGAAGCTTTAAGTTCCTGGCGGAAGATAGATAACCTTGGTAAACCTAGTTTACCGAATGGACGTGTGGGGCACATCCACTCGGTAAACTGATACCTCGATTGACTAGCCAATGGGGCACGGGCTTGACGTGTACACGCGCTACCTTGCGTCATCGCATTCCGCCTGCGTTGCGGTGGAGCACGTCTTCTCCTCGGTAGGAGAAACTCGGCGCGTTTCGGAGTGGTGTGTTCCCTGCTGAAGCTCATGTTAGATACGCGGTTGTTATCCGTGGTTTACGCACAACGGCATGAAGTCTTGAACACCTCTGGAAAGCAGGCGCAAGTGCGCTCGTAGTACAGGCGGTGAATCGTGGCACATATCACGTGTGATCTCTCAGTGAGCACCAACGCCGACGCCGCTGTTCTAGCCGTGCATGAAGGCTTATTGTGGACATCGATCGTGACTACCTTTAAAGAATCCCGGTTTTCGGAGAGGCGGACTTCGTTTTTAGTGGCGTATTGAAGGGCGAATGAATCTTTCGTTGGCTCTCGCCCGTTTTGTTCACCAGTGCTTGGCGGCAGTAGTTATTAGACTTCCATCGTCGAACAAAAGTACCGACACAAATTTTGAATGACGCAACCAAGTGTGTTCGAGATGTGTGTACGAGATGTGTTCGCCTGTGAACGCAAAATTTTTTAGCTTTTTGAGGCGCACGTTCTGTCGCGCGTGAGGTTTAGGGCGTTTGTAAAAAAAAAAAACACATGCACACGTTTTGGTCGACAGCTTTAGAAGGACATCCGTTCTATACCTCCGCCCTATCGACATGTAGGCCACAAAAAGAGCAGCTTGGCAGATAACAGCGACTCCCGAACTGCTCAGACGACTGGCATATGACGGAATGGTCTGTGTGTTTTGCGAGCCATGCTACCGCGACAGATGGGCTTTGTTTATTTGACGGTGTTGTTTCCTGCCAAATGACGCCTTGCGAATAAAACTGTAATTATGCTAATATTACCACTGAAAAAATAACATCTACTTCTTTAAGCGCATCACTCCTTGAATGAAGCGAATTGGTCATTAAAAGTGTTCTGCGATTTCTAAACATTGACAATATTCTATAGATTTTGAACATATATATTGTGTTGCTCTTTTGCGGAGAAGCAAATTTCATGCTGTGTATAGTTTACAGCACGTAATAGGCAGGAATTGGCGTACCAGGTTGGGGGTTCAACCCCCCCCCCCCAATTAATTGTTAGATTTAGCATGTGTAAATACGTACGCACGAACATACTACATAAAGAGCGGTTGAACCCCTCCCCCGAAAAGAATTTTTGGCTACGGCCCTGCAGGCAGTGCAACTCGTCTTCTGGCCCAATGGCTTAGCCCAACTCGAAGGAGTTTTTCAGTAAAAATATAAACCAATTGACCCTCTGCTTTTCATAATACGAAGGACAGTTTGCTCCATCTCAGGAGGCAAGTTTTCCCAGATTGATACAGATCACTGGACAAATTTCCCCACCACGTGCCATTTATAAATGAATTCCTGGAAACGAAAAAAGTGTGGAGAGAAATCGCAACTTGGTGGCTGGCTAGCCCACATAATGGAATAGTCTACGCAAAGCAACTGTCATTGCGAACGTCATTGCGCATGCATTGTTGATTCCTTGCGTAAACACTTTCTGCAATGGAGGTTCACTGAGCGCGCCCACGTGCTCTGGTGTTATTCGTATGCATGCTTAGCCTCACGTCCGTGCAAATGCGCATGCCTTTAAAGGATTTTTGAAAGCATTAGGAATATGTTTCAATTAGGTATAGCATTTATGTTAAAGATTCATTCTCTCTGAATTGGCAAAAATGTCTGTTACAGTCAGACATTAGCCTCCTTTCCTTTCTCTTTAGAGCTTTACAGAAGTGCATACCATTATAACAGACTTTTCTATTTCTTTCGGTAATTGCAGTTTTTTATGTATTTCAGCGATGTATGTCTGCAGTCTCTCCGGCACCACCAAGATGACTGGGCCACGTTTCATGAAGTATGCCGCACTGCACAAAAACATGATTCTATTCTGCATGAAGTGCCTATTGGAACAGCACAGAAAAGTGTCCCGAGAGTTCCTTCTCTGAGCTAGTGCTACGAGATACCAAGGACGAAAATAGGACTGTAGAGAAAACGAAGAGTCCAAAAGGATTTATATGGTTTTGTGTCATGGAAGCCCTAAGGTGTCAGAGTGCCCTAAGGTGGTGCTGCATCTCGAGCTACCAGAAGGTAAGAGAATAATTTGACAGTGGCCTGCTCCTCAAATTGTTCGCTGCTTTAATTTACCTTCTATTATTGAGATAATTTATTTATTTATTTTTATTTTATATCACATCTACGATGTCTGTTGTTCAATAAAAATATTGTCTAACTTTTTATTGTCTTCGTATGCTTGTTTGAACTCTAGGCTACAGGAGTTTTAATGACTACTTATCGCATAATTAACTTCATAACTTTTATTATTGCAGGCAAATACAAGTGAAGATAACGTCGGAGACGTGCCGTGCTCCCCATTCATCATTGCCAAAGGTATTGTTATGGATATTTGCAATATATTGCTGAATATTTCTAAACAGGAAATATTTTGTTCCAGGAGAGAACTTTCTGACTGCCGAGGTATTTACCATCTGTATTGATACCCATGCTGTGATCGAATCCACCACTCGGTGCCAGGCAGTCAAGTTGACGCTCTTTACACACTTCGCCTTTACTATTGAATACCGCAAGGAGGTCAGCCTAACCCTGGTGTTCACACAAAGGTAAAACTTAATATGATTTTTCTGACTTTTTCAACAAGATTCATGCAACAAACTTAGATAAAGTCACAATAGATAGTACAAAAGCAGACAAGTACTGGGGAATTTCCAACATCCGATACTACACTCCCATTTGGCTAAGTCAATGAGGGTTCTGATGGAGGGTATGACTAAATGGAAATGTTCAGCTTAAGTGTAAAACTGTCTACTGGAATCCTGAGCGGTCATGAAAGATTTTAAGTAATAACGTTGGTATATGAAACGGTTGACGTGTGAAGTATTTTTAATCACTGTTTAATGAGGATTTCGAAGGGGCACCAAGTAACACAATTTTCATTATATTAAATAAGAGCTAGCACTTTTTTATGCAGTTCTGGTGCCGGAGCAAGGTGTTTGTCTGGGCTAGTTGGTATACCATAATTGTGAGCACAACGCAGAAAGAGAGACACAATAAACAAAGGACCGACGAGGATTGGTGCAATCAAGCGAGAATTCCCTGTAAGCAAAATGGGCACAGATTGCATCAGCAACACGTCTACAAGTTTATTTGGAATCTATAGCTACACACGACTTTTTCATATCTCTTATTGTTTGCAATGGTGAACATGTGCACGCATGCGCTTCAGGATGAGTATGTTCTTTTCCTGATTGTCTGCGGCAATGCCATAAAATCCGTAGTGAAAATTGTGCCCGTGGTGTCCCATCATCCACTTTGTCCGGGTCTATCGCGCTACAATGGTTTCAGTGTAATTTTTAGCAGATCTAAACTGTGAAACCCATAGTGCCTACCATGCAATCAAGCGTGTGCACTTAAAAAATCGGATAATTCGGCGGTGTTCTTTGGTCCCAGCAAGCACATGCATTGTTTAATAACACCTTTGTTTTGTTTAACAGCATGGTATCTTTGTTTCGACTTTGGGCTATGCGCGCACAATGTCACAAAGCTCATACAAGGTGGAAGCTGTTGAAGGTGAGGACCTTCAGCGGCACTCCGCAAGTTCACATAAAACTCGCTTGTTACATTCCGACGGACAAACGATCAGTTGCCGACCAATTTTTCGGCGACAAAATGATCATCACGTGGGCGTGGTGGTGTTGCTCGCGGAGGTACGTAATAAGGGATGGGTCGAGAAAACGTTTCGGCTTAATACACGGGGTCTTGGGCCGCGGTCTCATTGTGAACGATGAACCTAATGACAGAAATTGTGGCTTTTACTCCTATGCAAAACAGGTACTGGATTTGCGCATTCATCAAGAAAAAGAAAATGCATTGATATAATAGTCATTTGTTTATTTTTTTCTTGATACTCTCGATAATTGGGCATTCGGTTAATTCAGACGTTTTCTCCGGACCCGTGAAATGCGAATTAATGAGCTTTTATTGTATTTGGGCGAGTGTTTAAAAGCACGTGAACCTTGCTCTGTGAGGAGCATTATTTCCTTTAAAGTCCTTACACTGCAAGAAATGACATTGTATGAACCATAATGCAATTTTATAGAAATGAATCTCCATCTGGATCATGAGGTTATTTTTTTTAATGATTTCACACACCTTAAAGCGGTAATGCGAGGGTTTCTTGAGCGCTCTACCAACATAATCAATGTTGTTCTCAGTGTGGTCCATAATGTTCAGCATAGTCATGCAACGGCCTGGTGCACCTAAAAATATCATTATTCGTTTTTAGGGCAGCCGCAGCAGTCAACCCTGACAGAGGGAGCAAGGTCGAGAAGTCAAGGAAGCAGCGCCGCCTCACACCACAAATGACCAACCTAATCAAAGCTCTGCGAGGCTATGAATGCTAAGTGTTACAACGAAAAATTCGCAGTGTCATTATGAATATACCGTATTTACTCCAATCTAAGCCGATGTTTCTTTTTTTTTTCGAAAAAAACGATGTGCGAAAGTGTGTGTGGGGGGGGGGGTCGGCTTAGAATCGGGTACAATGATTAAGTTTTTTTTTTCTGGCCTTCGAATTTCGCGGGTCGGCTTATAATCAGGTACGGCCTAGATTCGAGTAAATACAGCATATCTACGCAATTTCCAAACCAGTTTGAATCTAAGGTGACAACATGTACGCAGTTTTCATCATTTTGAAGCTGTTTACATGTAGCATTTCCTGTGCTTAAATAAAGATTCGTTTCTTTTATCATGAAAGGAGAATCTACTGAAATGTGCCTGTTTTTATTGCGTTATTTACTAGAGTGCTGGAGGCAACACCTCGCGGGTGTTTACCCGAAAGTCGCGGGTGCGACCCCGGCCGCGGCGGTCGCATTTCGACGGAGGCGAAATGGTAGAGGCCCATGTACTGTGCGATGTCAGTGCACGTTAGAAACACGAGATTGTCGCAATTTCCGAAGCTCTCCGCTACGATGCGCCTCATAATCATATCGTGGTTTTGGCTTGTAAAACCCCAGATATTATTTTAAAAAATTGGAATATATTTGGATTATACAAACGCAATATATTGGTATTATTTCCAGTGCATTCGGCTAAACAAAATATTTTTGCATATCGCTTGTACAAGTGACATAACTGCCTTTTAGTACTGAGGAATGCTTTTATAAGAAAATATATATAAGTTCATCTTTATGCATAAAAAATATGTTCCAGAATTAAAATGCAGTAATGAAATAGCAGGAGGGCAGTAACAGAAAACACAACCTTTGTGACTCGATATCCGAACTTGTACTTAGAGATAACGTTTCTGTAAACGATAACAGACACTATTAGCGAAATAACAGATAAATGAGAACAGACAACAGTTTTTTTCAGTGTCTGAAAACTGAAACGTGTTTTTAGACATAAAATTTCTGTACTGTAAAAGTGAAAGTAACAGCGAAATAACAGAAAGAAGACAAACAGAAAACCAAGTTTTTCTGTAACACAAAACTGAACATTGTGTTTATGCAGAAAAATTCTGTAAAGTAAAACGGAAAAAATCTGTTAAAACACAGAAAACTTCAAAATAGAAAACATAGCGTTACAGAAATTTTGTGGCAAGAGAGCTGCCAGACAATTCCTGTTTTTTTCACAAAATGTTTTTTACAGTGTACTCAATGCTCCTCTGGGGCCTGTAGGGTAACATGAATACATAAATAAATAAATAAATAAATAAATAAATAAATAGTCCTGTTTTTTGTTTGCACTGGCAGATATCTTTTTTGCCTCAGGAAAGTGCTACGTCAACCACAAGAAAAAGAAAAAAAAATGCTGATACGCACGTAGTATAATCAGTGCGTGTATATCACATCCCATCCATCTCACGCGCGACCACGTGGCCTTTTTTTTATAACTTGATGGCCGCGTTCAGAAAATAAAAAATTATGAAGGTAAAGTACTTAAAGGGGTCATGAAGCACCGCTTGGGCTTGTTGAAAAACACATCCTGCGGAAAGCAGACACGGCTATGAACTGCTTTGCCAAATATTACAGTCGTGCGCGCCGCGTAATGGCCACAAGCGGAGCGCAAAGTTGCCGTTTCCTCAGGCGCCCTCTTTTCAAACAGAGGCCGGTTCTCACTCTCGTCGGTGGGCGGGGCGTCTGCACGTCGACGACACGGATCTGCCAGTTTACGTCGCAAGAGACATAGCATGCGTATTGGCCAATAGCCGACATAAATGAAGAGCGGTGTTTGGATCAGATGCGCTTGTTCCTGTTGACACTGTGTATAAGAGTTGTTGTAGTTAAATAAACAGGCTGAAATATGGAAAAACTTCGTTGTGAGTTTTCGAAAAGACGACTCACTTCCGGTAGAAGCCAACTGTCGTCTGCTGAACTCGGTGCGCCCGCGAGATCTTCGAGCGTAACTTAACGTTCGAGCGTAACTTAAATTTGGCCGCACGACCTTTTCGGTATAGCAGTTTCTTGTGCTTCGCTTGTTTCCATTAGTCTTGTACGTCATAACTGGCCTCAAACCTTACAAAACTTGTGTGTGTCGTTGAGTTCTAACGACACGGATCTGGTGCTGACTTGATCAGTGCGTGCACAGATCGAGTTGCAAGCAAGTTCTTAATTAACAGACCCGAGAGCGGCCTTTCGTGAACCATGAGGGTTGATTACAGCTGAGGGTTTTAACACTATTATTTTGTTGACAGAGAATGCACACGATCCTTTGACCTTTGGATAATACACTTCACGTCGAAGATATCCCGAAGACGGATTCAGCGGTAAGGTCGAAATTTAATACAACCTGAATTCCACTGTCAACTCACTGAGAGTACTTTTGCTTCCAGTCGTCTTCAAAGAACAACCATCGGCCTGTGTTTAAGCTACATAATTTGTGGGGTGTCATGCAGGCCGAGGTGAACACCTTCGGCTCCGAATTCTTCGGTTCGTCGTGTCGTGCCGTTATAAAAAAAACGCCAGGCCTGCGCTGAAACCGCAGCACAGTCACAGCGAAAGCTGAAAGAGTGGCGTTTCTAGAGGCTGTTGTAAGCTCTCTTGGGGCTACAAGTACACTAGAAACGTACCCACTACGCCATAAATCACAATCTTTGTGATGTTGGGAAGCACCTACTAAGCCATTATTCGTCATTCTGCGGAGAAGCGAGGCACCAGCTATACGTCTGTAAGGCATTATGTGCACCTTGTTGACTCGACGACTGATGGCGATGAAGAATTCTGGTTCAGCCCTTTGTAATGGGTTGGAAGCTTTAAACGGCCGACCAGTTATGTAATTTGCATTGGGTGACGCCCGGTCGCTATTTCCCTCTCCCGTCATGCTGTATAGCATACGCTGACGAGGGAGAGAGACGGGGGGGGGGGCGAAGAACTTTACTGACACCCCGAAGAAATGGACCATGCGCTTGTGGGCTTCCTTGGCAACCAGTACAAGTGCACTTGCGAGGAACCCACTACGATATAAATCATTGTAATTTTACTGAGACCCCGACGTGGGAGTCGCCCGCTGCGCGCTGACGCGCGCCTTGCAGGACCCAAATAAAGTTTTTCAACCAACCAACCAACCAACCCGAGGAAATGGATCATGCGCTTATGGGCTTCCTTGGCAACCAATACAAGTGCACTTGCGAGGAACCCACTACGCTATACATCATTGTAACTGAGGGATATAATGATGTAATGTTACATCATTGTAACATCATTGTAATTTTTGAGAACTAGGGCAGCAGGCACTGTGCCATTTTCGTCATTTTGCGGACAGCCGTGGTACCTGCTAAACGCATGTAAGGCATTATGCGCACTTTGTTGATGCTGTGCCTGATGACGACGAAGAATTATGGCAGAGCCCTTTTTAATGGGTTGGAAGCATTCAACAACCTACTCGTTGCGCAATTCGCATTGTGTGACGCCTGGTTACAGAATTCGCGTTGTGCGACGCTTGGTGCTTATTTTACTGTTCTACCACGCTATATTGCATATGCTAATGCGGTTCCTTCCCGACATGAAGCCTGTATAGGACCTTTTTGCAAAGCAGTTTCAAGCACCGGCATGGCTCAGAGGTTGAATACTGGGCTCCCACGCAGAGTACCCAGGTTCGAACCTCGTTCCATCCTGGAGTTTTTTTCTTATTTCGTTTTTTTTTTCTTATTTCGAGCGATACTGGTTACGGACACCGGCGGCGGCGGCGGACAACTACGGCGCCAAAAACGGCCGGTGAAATGATCTCATAACAGCTTTCGCTGTAAAATGATAAACGTGTGCCCTCTTGAGTGCTTCTCCATATATCGACAATGCTTCGCTCGCCCGAAATTCGTGGATACCAGCGTGACAAAGGTATTTTCAGTTGGCCGAACGCATCTGCATTTCATGGGCGTATACTGTGGGGAAATTTTAGTGATTTCTGCCGCGAGCTGCACGCGTCCAGTGGCAGCAGCGTGTTCTGAGCTGTTCTAAGACCGCCAGTGTTTGCATTGTAGGAGTCTGGGCCAGCCGCCGCGCAGAACCCCTCAGAGACGAGGACGAGACGCTGAGCACGGCCGCTCGATCTCCCCGTGCACTGAGCAACACGTCTTTATCATTCCAAGACTCGGCCGCGACTCACTGTCAATGGCCACTGAGCGCGAGCCGCGAGCGCGTCCGTGTCCATCGTTCTCTTCTACCGTCGGTGCGCTCGCGGCTGCCGCTCCCACAGCATATAAAAGTTACACACGTAGACGCCACAGTTATAAGGATATTGTGACGCGCCTATATTAGGTGCATTTAAAGCGCGCCTACTGTCGCGAGCTGTACGCAGGGGCAACAGCGCCTTCTAAGCAGCTGAACGATTATCTATTTCCGCAATGAGCACTTATTTGCAATTCGCGCTTTAGCGTGGCATTCAGTGGTTCTCTACAACTGATATTTTATATTTAGTTGCTTTCATACTCGTAGACTACCTACTATCTTACTAATTAACCGTTATTGTTAAGCATCACACCACCGCGTTAAAGCGAATGCCAAAAGCGTGCCCCGATGTCAAGCTAATCTAGTGACGTTGGTCAAGCACAACATCCACAAATTTACCAGTGACATGTCTTCCGCCAAATAAAAAAGTTAATGCACTTGTACTTCACCCTTGTGAACGTCCATGTGTACTTGGCATTCCCCGTGCACTGATGACGCAGAACGAATTAAAAAAGATATGTATTACAGTCCTCCTAGATGAAACAGCTCTTCTCCAGAAAATAATGGTTCGCTTGAATTGCTAGTGTACTATATATATTCACAGCAGTAGACAGGTTGCCTTGTTCACAATCGAGAATTTTACATACATAACACAGAAACACGAGGACTATAGCAAATAGGTACAAAACTGGAAAAACTCGGTCATATGTGCACTCCCTCCTCCACCTGCACATTATGTTGAAGTTCACTTATACAACAGGCACCTTCAATTATGCTACGAATAATGAACTATCACCCAACCTACGTTAGAACATAGTGATGACTTGTTGCCTAACTGCCTGTCACCTATTTCTCTTCCACAATGTGTTCTAATGTGTAAATCATCTGTTTTACTTGTTTGGTAATAAAACACAGGCCGTTACTTTGAGCGAGCAGTGTTTCACCAATTAGTATTGCATGCAGAAGTTCATTTCTTCCATTTGCATGCACGACAAATAGTCATACCTCAACTGATACAAGAAACAGTGTTTGCACTATTTTATTGGAATCAAAACAGAAGCCGTCCTCATGTCAGTGTAAGCATAAGTATATTTCCATTTTCGTGCACAGAACCTGCCCCCAATACTGAACAATTGGAACAACATATACATTATAGCCCAAGCACTATACAGTGAAACCTCGGTGATACGAAGACGGCTCGTACGAATTTTGGGGTGATACGAATATTTCTTTCGGTCCCGGCTAAAGCCCATTAGCCCGCAGTGTATTGGAGTACGGTTGTTGCGAACCGATTTTCACACCGCGACGTTTGATACCAACGTACGCTAACCCACAGGTACGAACAGGTGCTGGCCGCGCTGTCGGGGAAGGTGCGACAGTCACGCGCGGGCATGCGCGTTGCGCGACCATCAACGGTGCGTCGTTGCCTCCGAGATAGTGTGCGCGCGAATCTTGGAGGCCTTTATGCGCCTTCGCGTTTAGGTTCCAGATGACGTTGACGTCGCGTTTTTTTTTCCCGACGCGTTGACGTGGGCTCCTGTGCTCGAGGCGGCAGCGTCTTTGTACTGTGTTAACACGTGTCTACCACGTCGATGCAAGCCATGTTCACGCAATCAGACGTTCTATGAAATTTGGGCTGAAACTTGGGCTGCGGGTCCGTCATGAAGCCCCATGAAAGGTGGACGAAGACCCCAAGAGACGAAGCGGACGGTCTTGGCGAAGGAGCTAGGCCTCGCAATATACGCTGCGTTTCAAAAAATTTCTTTCCATCACCTATCGCGTGCAAACCGCTTCTTAGGTCACTTTTTCCGCAGTACAACAGTGTCACGCAGAAAAGCGTATTAGGATTAGGAACGGGCTTCTAGCGGTCACGCACGCGCGTTTGCACCGTATAGTTACGAGCATAAGTATGATCGTTGACGTCTAAAAACTTTACTGGCAATCATTCCGACCTGTTCATGGCGTCGCTGTGGCCCTGAGAAACACTGAATCAAAACGTATTCCAACTTTTGTCGCATACTAATTTTCGATGTTTTCTAGTGCTACGAATTTCGGATGATACGAATATTTTTGGTCACCCCGCGAGATTCGTATCACCGAGGTTTTACTGTATATAATTCTGTATATAATTCACAGCAGTAAGGCAACATGAAAGTAGTGTGTAAAACCTCCTCATAATGCATACTGATATGTGCACTTCACAGTGCCAGTATCTGAGCACAATCCAAAGAAATGGGATGCACAAGGAACTTGGTGTCAACCTACACATGAAGGCAACTAAATTAGTA
The DNA here is from genome assembly GCF_013339695.2 of Rhipicephalus sanguineus. Taxonomy (NCBI): domain Eukaryota; kingdom Metazoa; phylum Arthropoda; class Arachnida; order Ixodida; family Ixodidae; genus Rhipicephalus; species Rhipicephalus sanguineus. Next base: position 55,021,574 of record NC_051178.1, read on the forward strand.
CAATAAAGCTATAGCTTTACTTTTGAGAAATATGCAACCATGCAGATAGGCATGTTCAGGTATTTTTATTGCATTAGTTTGCACTATGGCATCAAAACATGTCGAACATGATTATACAGTTGAGTTTCCTGCAGAAAAGTCTAAAATTGATTGTAGATCCACTTACCACAATTTATAAAGGCATTCAGCAATGCCCACAAAATGACAACGCGACCTTCATATATTGATGCACATATTTGCCCACAGATATCTGAAAACTAACATAAATTTCTGGAATTATGCTTGGGAACTTGTCGGCGTTATCACATGACTACAATGTACCAATACTTCTATTATGCATAAATAGTACATCTATGTTTACAATATAGCCATGCCAGCTAGTGCCATCCGTAACTTAAAGTTCTTCATATTTAATTTCTCACTTCATGGCTTATGCATAATTACCGCATTGAAATTTAAGCCCAGCATTATGGCTTCAAGATGAACTTGAAATTAGGCAATAATGTGCCCAAAATTAGGAATTTCCTATAAATAGTGGCTGATGGCTTGACACATTGGATCCTAGGACTTGATATGCCATGAGGTTGAATAAAATTTCACCACACACTTATAGAGACTGTAAAGAAGTCGGGACTTAAGTTCATAGTAAAAGAAAGCGGGAAAACAAAACCACAACACACGTAAAAATGAAGGGGACAGGACGACGCAGTACTAGCAACTGAAGTTTAACACGTGCTTGGCTTTTTTAGACATGTTTTTACTCTTTCTGCGACTGCGTGATTCTTTAATTTTGTAGTTTTTCATACTCTGTGTGTATATCTTTCTGCGGTTTGCCTTAAACTTCAGTTGCTAGTAGCGCATCATCCTGTGCCTCTCATTCTCATTTCTCTGTGCTGTGGGGTTTTTTTCCGCATTTTCTTTAACTATGAACACACATAACTCGCCCAACTGTCCATTTTGGATAAAGTTTGCTGAATAAAGCCGGTTCCACTAAGTGTCATTTTGAACAATGCGAAATTTTCAAATGCACATGCTACTGGAAAGGCTGCATGCAGTATCATGCATAACACTTTGCATCAATCCCAGTATTTGCCCAAATGCTGTAAGATGTAAGAAATGTTCGAGATAGTGTACAATGAGGCACAGTGGAGTGTTCCCACAATACACTGTCTCGTACACAAGCAGTGGGCGAGCAACTCTTGCTGCTTTGCCAGAAATGTCCTCCTGAAAATGATATAAAGAGGAAGTTCATTAAGCTTTCTCTGTTTATAATAATGAATTTCTCGTCAAGGACTCACACTTCACTATACTTATTACAGACCTTTTAACAAAACGTGAAACAAATGCAAAATTTTTGAGGCTGCTGAGTAGTTCCTTGTCAACTTTTCAAGTACACAGGGTGAAAATACACGAAGGTAAAGAAATGCGAAACAGCACGAGAAGTGTTACTCTTGTCCTGTGTACCACCATTCGGGTAGATTTCGATCTCAGTCAAGTTATCATTATAGTGTAAAGGGGTGTGAATGTTAGTGAGGTTCAATTTGTATTTACACATTGGACACCAGAATATTGCTCAACCACAGCTGCTCTGTTTAGGACTGAATATTGGGCAACTTTGATATTGATTCGTAGCAAAAATTAACAGCATGCTTGTAATAAATCAAAAGAAGACCTGGACACAATGCCAGCGTTTTCACCTTGTCAGAAATTGTGTCAACAGTGAGAATACTGTGTAAAGATAATAAACACTATGGCAACATAATTCAAAACAAAATAACGAGAGGGAAGAAAAAAGGTGACTCAACAAGGTGGTCCAACAGGTTCAACTGGCTTATATCAATGTGATTAAAATAGCCTTGCATAACTAATACATCTCTTAAAGGCTATAAATATGCATATGTAACACTGGTAAGTTCCACTGCTGATATTTGACTAAAGAAGTGACAATACAATAAAATGCATGTTCTTCACAACAACACACGCTGTCACTTAGCAGATGTCTGTCACATCATATGGCCATAATTGTTTCATCATATGGTCATAATTATGTGACGATTATGGCACATGTCAACGCGCACAAATTGGCATCGAGACGGAGGATCAAAACAAGCAAATCAAGCATGAAAACGGCATAAACAGAACACAAAGTTGGCCTGAATGCACATTTCCTCACATGACAGCGTGATAATTGCGGCTCTTTTTTTGCTTTAGTGTATACTCCTTGAAACCACTCTGCTTCATTTATGCTTTATCGCAAGGAAGGAAATTATGTTGTACGAACATCTTTTCTCATAGCGCACTCGCGCATCGATTAGCTGGCTGTGCGAAGCATGTGCTATATTCACAGGAGTTTCTAAACACGCATGACACATCGTCGCTATGTGAGCTCAATGACGGTCCTTTCTTTCTTCTTCGATTTTTCATTGCACTTTTCACTCGATTCAATGTACAGGAGGATACCTTCAGTTGCCCGAGCGACGATAAGGACGCGCGAACAGAGGAAACATTAGTATTACTTACCATTGTGTTCCCGATGGTACCTCGAACCCAGCGTGCCCATCATTTGCTTGGTAATACAGCGGCAGGCTCGCTTGAGTCGCCGGGACAGTGTCACACCATATCCCACCCGCAGTAAGACCCACAGTAAGGCATATTGCACTGTCGTCAAACCACGCATTTCACGTCCAGCGGCAAAGAGCAGGCACAAAACGCGCACACACGGCCGACACAGCTGGGCAGTTCAGAAGCAGCGTTCACAGGGCCAAGGTAATCCCATGACGGCTTTGCTTGGGCATCCCGCACGCTGCTGGGGCCAGCCTTAATCGACTCTCTTCTCGCGTTTCCTTCTTTTTTGCTTTTTTCCCCCTTCGCACGCGCATACGTCGCGACGCCTTTTCAAGCCTCGCTTGTATTCCGACGCGTCTGATTGTGATTTCGTCGCTCTCGCCCACGGCAGGCGGGCTGCAGCCGTCCGAAGGTCGAAGGGCAGTTTTATCTCGTTTCCTCCCGTTCACAGTGGCCGCTTAAAAAGAATCGCGTTTCTTTTTTTGTTTTTTTTGCTTTCGCGTCGCGTTTTCTCCGCACGGGATTTTATTCCGTGCGATTAGGCAGGCCGCCTTGGCCAGTTCGTTATCTAAAAGCGTATACTGAGTGTACATGCCGTGCTAATCGGCTGCATCGAGGGCTTGCTGGCTTTTCCTTTCAGTTTAATTTTGATTTGATGGAAAAACGACATAAGCGAAGTCACGAAGCGAAGTGACGACAGTACCATGCGAAGTATCAATATCAATGCGACATAAGCGAAGTAACGACAGTATCAATGCAAATAGATCGCGTCAGCGCTTACAACCCAGACGCGATAGACCGCGCCGCGGGAAGCAGCCGACCGGAACTACTAGTTTCTAGCAGCAGCCGTCAACACCGCCAAGTTACGCGGAAAGGAAACCACATAACATTGAAGCGAGTGACGTAAGGCACTGGGCGGGGCTCCTCGAACGGCGCTGTCCTCTCCTTCGGAATGAAGCGAGCTGAGAGGGAGTTGAGAGGGTAAATATTGCGATCGCTATATCTCCGGTCCTTCTTTAGCTTTCCGAAAAATTCTTTCGGCTGTATATTTCTGGGAAGGGTCCGACTCATTCCAGGGTGTTTTTCAAGCCAAGCCCAGGAGTGGTTCATGACCCCATTGAAAGAGGCGGGGATGGTGTCCGGTTCCCGGAACAGCCTAGCAAAGACAGCTGGGCAGTAGTGCTCATTGAGCGCACAGCGCGTGTTTCGTTCATTTCGCCGCAGTGCTTCGTTATACGGCGCTTATCGACTCGCCGGCTGACGCTCGGACGTTCAGGTTAAACAACGGGTGGCTGTGCATAGCTAAGTAAGGCTGTTCCACAATTAAGCTTAGTGTTTACCAAATGTAGCATTGGACAAATGTTGCTTTAAAGTGCTGTGAAAATGTGTACATCTGCTTTGAACATTCTCTATGACTGCTCGAAACTTGCTCGTAAGGGCCTTTCTGTCATGCTGCAAGCTTGCTCCAAAATGTCTTTCTGGATGCTCCAAGCCTGCTAGAAAAGGCACTTTTGCCTGCTTCCAGGACTGCTTCCAAACCCTTGTACCCTGTTCCGCCTCGGCGTCCTGGATTCGAAGCGGTTTCTATTGTCCTCTTCACTTCTAATTACAATTGAAAGGGGTACTGACACAAAAATTTTCAGTTGTGGTTTTTTTCTGTGAAATGAAAGGCCAAGCCCTCAAGAGCCCAGAAAAGATAATGCTAAGCGCATGTGAACTCAGAAAAAAAAAAGCTACTGTATGTTTTTAAAAGCCAGTTTCGGTTCCTAATGTACCCCGACGTCACAACCCAGTATGAGCTTCTCGCCACGTGCTCACACAATACGCCCGCTCCGTCCGCACCGTGGCTCCGTTGGTGACGCACAAGCAGCCATTTTGAATGTTTTGATGACGCATAAGCGGCCATCTTGGAAGATTTGGTACCTGACGTCATCACAACTAGACAGACTGCTGCGTGAAGTCACCAGAATTAGTACTGTAGCCCGACGTCAAGCTAGTGCCGATGTCGGTAGGTGCGCCATGAAAACATTGACTTTAATATCAAAATAAAATATCCTATCAGCATTTGCCGAGCTTCACACTTGCTCAGAGCCGTCTCTACATACAAGAGATTTGTATGGCAGAGTTAGGGATGGTCGATTAAAATTTTTAATCGATTAATTGTTAATCGTTCGTCGATTTAGCCTTTGATCGATTAATTGATTTCTATGAGATTTTTTATCGATTAATCGACATTTTCATGGGTGCTTTAAAAAAGATATGTAATTGTTTGAGAGGCATTGTCTGTGTTTGATCTCTACCGATGTCTCTCTGCCATACCCGCTAGAGATCACATGTGCGCATTTACGCCTTCGTGAGAATTCGCACTTTCGCCCAATGGTTACAAGGGGCCCGTCGTCTTTGGGTGATGTCACGTATTGAAGGATCTGTGGCCATCATCCATGGACGATTCGGCCGCAGGTCGTATTTCCTCGAAGCCTGCCTCCTCGAGCGCACCGAAATCGGAGGAATGTCTTGTGCTTTCCCCGCGATGTCCGCGCTGAAGTCACAGAGCGTACGAAGGTCGCTTCGCTCGCTGCAGCGGCCGCGTTTGCGAAAGGAGCGCGCTGTTCAAACAGAAATAAGTAACAACTGGGACAGTTAGTTCGCGCTCGTCCTGTGTGTACCTCTTCCTTCGTTTCCTGCGTTCTGCTTTATGTTTGAGCAGTGCGCTTCCAGTGTCGAGCTGTGACGCATGATAGTCTGCGCTCGTCCTGTGTGCGTGCTTTTCGTGCGTCCTTTGGGCTCGAGCGACGCGCTGGCAATTTCGAGCAGCTTTCCATTCTTCGCGTTACATTCCAATTTATTGCTATCGCATTCATTGCTTCGCCGCTGAGGCGAAACTGTGACTTTTTATTATTATTATTATTATTATTATTATTATTATTATTATTATTATTATTATTATTATTATTATTATTATTATTATTTGCGTCTTACGTCCCAAAACCACGATATGATTATGAGAGACCCCGTTTTGGAGGGCTCCGGAAACTTCGACCACTTGGGGTTCTTAAATGTGCACTTAGATCTAAGTGCACGCCCCTCGAGCATATTCGGTTCCACCGAAAAAGCGGCTGCCGCGGCCAGGATTCGATCCGGCGACCATCGGGCCAGCAGTCGAGCTCCGTAGCCACTAGACCACCGTGGAGCCCGAACTTTCCGCGTGTCATGTATCAGACATTAGAACATAACAACGAAAAAAGGAGAACTTTAAGGGCTCGTTTTTCTTTGTTCAGCACAGAAAAAAACATATATACCCCAAACAGTGGACTAGGGGATGACCGCCGCTGCAGCTTAGTTGGTAGATCATCGGACGTGTTATTAGAAGGTCGCAGATTCGCTCCCCATCAGCAGCAAGTTTCCTTTTCGTCCACTTTACTTTCTTCACATTTACATGATAGTTACTACAAATAACATCCCCTATACTTTCTTTGGCTTATTTGTCTGTTAGTTCTCATTACAACACATTGTATTTCGCGACTGTCCTTTCGCGTAAGAGCAGTACACGGGGGCCTCTATAGGCTGGCTGACGTGGAAGTGCAAGCATTAGTTGAAAGCTGCATTTCTGCTGTGTCTGTTAGACCATTTTCATGATCCACGAGCGCGCTTCCTTGCGCTGCATGTTCGCCGAACAGAAGGCGGCACCTGTTGTGCTTCAAGAGGAGACGAGGACGTAGCTGCACGTGCTGGGGTTTGTCTATTTGTGTGTTTATTTCAATAGAGCTGAGTCTACATTTCCCACGTCATAGCGCAAGCAAAGTGCGCTTGTACACGCTGTTTTCGGAAGTGACTAGACTAACTGCTAATTGGTTAATAACTGCTAATTGGTTAATAAAATTACGCATGCCGCTCAGTACAAGCTCCGAAAACCGATCAACCTGGTCATCAACATTTGGTTTGTCAGTAACCTTTGACCACTGTACGGTGGATAAGTAATGATACAGGCCCGTGTAATCACCTCGCTTGAAAGCAAATCTTGGAGATTCGTTTACGTAACTGCTGTAGTTCGTTGTTTCGGCTGATGGAGATAATCTTACGTTAAGTGGGGGTGGAATTTGTCCGGCCGTACAAGAGAGGTGTTGGAGCGGGAAACTTCAAGGGGTTGATCGTTTGACACACACAGGTCTAAGACGTTGCGACTGCAAATTAACGACTGAGTTATGTTGCAGTAGGGAATTAAACGCCAGAAAGTCCAAGAGCAGGCTGCACTTTTTTTCTACGAAATGATTGTAACGAGAAAAAGTAAGCCTGCTCCAGTCAATTCCAGGTGCATTGAAATCCCCAAGAACAATAATTCTGTGCCCACTATGAGAAGATATCACAACTTCAATAGAAGACATGACATCATGAAACGAGGCAGGGGACAAGCTGGGCGGTAAATAGAAACATGCAATCAACAATTTTTCGCTGTGCTCAAGGTTGGTTTCTAGCCAAATGGATTCTTCGATAGTTTCTAGGTATTTCCGTCTAACGGATTTCTGTGAATTGTCAATGGCAATCAGCACGCCACCGCCTTTCTGCTTGGTTTCACTGAAATCTCGGTCACTGCGGAAGGTGGTGTAGGTCTGGGGAAAAAAGTCAGATGAGGGAATTTCAGTGCCTAGCCAGGTTTCAGAAATAGCAATAATAGGAAAAGAAGACGAAAGAACATTAGAGAAAAACTCTCGTGTCATGGTACGTAGACCCCGAGCATTTTGGTAGAATATGTCTACGTTACCCGGCACTTTCGATTCCAGGCAATAGCTCAGAGGGATGAAGCATGTCATCGCGCAGCTCCCCACGAAATGGCTTGAAGAGGCATCCAGGGGCCACATCGAAGGGTCATTCAGGCGTTGTAGTGTTTTCCTCGTCGACTTCGATATAGAATGAAGAATATGACTGAAATCTTGTTTGAAGTCGCCGGCAGGAAATGGGAGACATATCCAATGAACCAATATGTTTTTTTGATGTCAGCAGCAGAGGTGTCCGGGCTCAGCTTCGTAACAAAAATAGCCTTTGGCCGTTGTGGACGTTGTGGTCGTTGAGCTACAGATATAGTGGATGTCTTCAATGCTCCAAATGAGGCGGGTTTCTTCTTTCTTCCACCCTCAGTTACCGCTGCAGAAGAGGCTGTGGCAGGCATCACACTCACACGCTCGGACGTGTCTACGTCACCTGGCGGCGAATTCGAAGGTGAAAGAATTTTGGACAGAGCTTGTTCAGAGTACGCAGGTTGCTTGGAGGTCACAGGTCGGCCAACGTTCACCTGCTCTGGAGGGATCAGAGGTGCCTTCACTGACACGGCGGCCGTGCGGCGCGTCAGCTCCTCACGCAGGAGGCGGACCTCTGCACGAAGGGAGGCAAACACACGGGCTTGTTGTTCAACACCGCGGGAATGATCCTTACGGAGGCGCTCGTTTTCTTCGCGTAGTTGGGATACCTCGTCGCTGAGGAACGAGATTTCCTACAACGCGTCGGAGGCGAAGCAGCCCGGCGAGATCACCGCCCGGAGGGTCACAGTGGAGAGGGAACCGGTTTGAGAGCTGCAAGGCTCATCGCTGCACGCCGCCGAGTTGTCTTCGCTAGGCTTACCAGAAGAACTGCTCAGATCACATAAATTGCAGCAAAACGAGCGCGATCCAGACTTCAGAAGTTGCAGCTCTTCATCAGGCCAGGTTACACACTTCGCATGAACACGTTTAGAGCAACTTTCACAGCGGAAAAACTGCTTACTGAAAAATGGGCAGGAGCACAATAATAATAATAATAATAATAATAATAATAATAATAATAATAATAATAATAATAATAATAATAATAATATTAATAATAATAATAATAATAATAATAATCAATCAATCAATCAATGATTTATTTAACGTGCCCAGGAACAACCGTAAGGTCTTTGTGCTGGCGCACGCAAAAAAACAATAAAAATAAACAATACAATACAGACAGTGTTCAGAAATAAAAAAGAGCAAAAACACGTAGACAAAGAGAAATGAACACAGAAGGGGAGGAGTAAAATAAGACAACACGAGAAATATTGACGGGGCATAAAAATTAGATTGCATATATACAACTATGTGGAAAGACTGAGAAGGGAAGACTTTGTACATTGTGCCACACTATGTCAAAACAGTGCAAAGCTCGGATAAAAACAATGATTGTGGGCTATGAAAAACGTCAAGATCAAGAAAATTAACATTATAGAGACTTTGTATTCTGTGAACGGTAGAGTGTTGGAAGAAGCAGGCAGGTACATGAAACGGTCTGTTCTCTCTGGTTAACTTACGCGGAATTCGAAAATTTACACAATTGAGAAGTACAGGGCAGGATATGATACCGTGGACTAGCTTGTAAAGAAATAAGAGATCAGAGCGATTTCGTCGGCAGTGAAGTGATGGCAGTGATAATGATTCATCAGTATTTGAACGAGATCCAGAGTCATTTTTAGCAAAGCGATGGTTATATATGCTGAGGAATTTTTTCTGGACTCGTTCAATGGTGTTAGCGCTGGATTGACCAATGCCATTCCATATCAGGGACGCATACTCAAGTTGCGGACGACATATTGCAGTGCACAATTTGTGTAGGGCCATGGGAGATCTGAATTCTCGAGATATTCTACAAACACATCCGAGAGAACGAAGGCCCCGCATAGCAGCACGCTTAACGTCAGAAGAAAAGTTTAACGCGTTGTCAACAACAACACCACGATCACTGATTTCATAAACCTTGCATAACGGCACAGAATTGACAGAGTATTGAAATGACACGCTAGGTGTTTTGCGAGTGATAGACATGAATTTTGTCTTCGAGGTATTCAGAGAAAGGTTATTACATCGCACCATTCGGAAAAAGAGCGCAAGTCTGACTGCAGCAAGCGACAGTCGTTAACTGAATGAATTTCCTTAAAAATCTTGATGTCATCGGCATACAAGAGGAAAGAAGAATTACGAATGGTAAAAGAAACATCATTAACGTAAATTAAAAATAGGAGTGGGCCTAATACCTAACCTTGAGGGACCCCACTAGTCACTTTATACAAAGAAGACGTTTGGCCATTTACGGCAACATAACAATATCTATTGAGCAGATAGCTCTGCAGGAGATTCACAACTGACAAGTCAACATCAAAGTGCGCAAGTTTAACCATAATCAGCGTGTGGCTGACTACGTCAAAAGCCTTGCTCAGGTCACAGTAAATTACGTCAACCTGTCCTCTCTGAGAAATAGGTGTGGAGATCTGCGTCATGAAACTAGCAAGATTTGTGGTAGTTGAGCGGCCAGCGAGAAAACCATGTTGATTAGGAATCAATGAGTTTTTCACACTAAAAGACAATATGTCGTGAAGAGCCAGCTCGAAGATCTTTGATGCGGCACATAGTAGAGAAATCGGGCGATAATTAGAAGCATCTGTTTTAGAGCCCGACTTAAATACTGGAAAAACACGAGCAGTTTTCCACATGCTAGGAAATGTGGAAGTGTCCAGGCAGTTATTAAATATCGTAGTTAGTACTGGGACAAATATACTACCATAAGCTTTTAGTATGACGGAGGGGATGCCATCTGGCCCACATGATAAGGATGGTTTTAAGCGCTTAATGCATTCGCAGATAAGATTTTCATCCAGCGACAAAGCACTGGATGAGCTAACCGCCTTGGGCTGTTGTCTGATATCAGTGCTTGACTCTGAGGCCTTATAAACGGGTGAGAAATGCGTGGCAAAACAGTCAGCGACGGCATGCACTTCTACCCAATTTGAGTCCAGTAGTCTGAAGGACTCTCCGCTTTTGCTAGACCGTTTACGTACACACTTCCAAAACTCAACCGGCCTGTCAGAGGCGCTTTTTTCTAAGAATTCAATATACGAACTATGATCCCGTTTATATAGGCGTTTAGAGAGAGTTCGAAAGAAGCTGAACTCTTCCTTCCACTCGCTGGATGGAGAACATTTAGATTTATTGTGTGCGTGATCTTTATGCTTCAGTGCACTGATAAGTTCAGATGAGAACAAGTGGGGATATTTACGTTGTTTAGGTGTATATTGGGGAATAAAATTACGCATGCTGCTCAGTACAAGCTCCGTAAACCGATCAACCTGCTCATCAACATTTGGTTTGTCAGTAACCTGTGACCACTCAACGGTAGACAAGTGATGATAGAGGCCCGTGTAATCACCTCGCTTGAAGGCAAATCTCGGCGATTTGTTTACGTAACTGCTGAAGCTCCTTGTTTCGGCTGATGCGGATAATCTTACGTTAAGTGGTGGGTGGAATTTGTCCGGACGTACAAGAGAGATGTCGGAGCGGGAAACTTCAAGGGGTTGATCGTTTGACACACACAGGTCTAAGACGTTGCCACTGGAATTGACGACTGAGTTATGTTGCAGTAGGGAATTAAACGCCAGAAAGTCCAAGAGCAGGCTGCACTTTTTCTCTATGAAATGATTGTAATGAGAAAAAGTAAGCGTGCTCCAGACAATTCCAGGTGCATTGAAATCCCCAAGAACAATAATTCTGTGCCCACTATGAGAAGATACCACAAGTTCAATGGAAGACATGACATCATGAAACGAGGCAGGGGACAGGCTGGGCGGTAAATAGAAACATGCAATCAACAATTTTTCACTGTGCTCAAGGTTGGTTTCTAGCCAAATGGATTCTTCGATAGTTTCTAGGTATTTCCGTCTAACGGATTTCTGTGAATTGTCAATGGCAATCAGCACGCCACCGCCTTTCTGCTTGGTTTCACTGAAATCTCGGTCACTGCGGAAGGTGGTGTAGGTCTGGGGAAAAAAGTCAGATGAGGGAATTTCAGTGCCTAGCCAGGTTTCAGAAATAGCAATAATAGGAAAAGAAGACGAAAGAACATTAGAGAAAAACTCTCGTGTCATGGTACGTAGACCACGAGCATTTTGGTAGAATATGTCTACGTTACACGGCACTTTCGATTCCAGGCAATAGCTCAGAGGGATGAAGCATGTCATCGCGCAGCTCCCCACGAAATGGCTTGAAGAGGCATCCGAGGGGCCACATCGAAGGGTCATTCAGGCGTTGTAGTGTTTCCTTGTCGACTTCGATGTAGAACGAAGAATAGGACTGAAATTTGGTTTGAATTCGCCGGCAGGAGATGGGAGACAGATCGAATGAAGCAATATGTCTTTGATGTCAGCAACAGTGGTGTCCGGGCTCAGCTTCGTAACAAAAATGGCATTTGGCCGTTGTGGCCGTTGTGGCCGTTGAGCTACAGATATATTCGATGTTGTCATAGCTCCAAAAGAGGCGGGTTTCTTCTTTCTTTCCCCCTCAGTCACCGCTGCATAAGAGGCTGTCGCAGGCATCACACTGCCACGCTCGGACGTGTCTACGTCAGCTGGCGGCGAATTCGAAGATGAAAGAGTTTTGGAGAGAGGTGGTTCAGAGCAGGCAGCTTGCTCGGAAGTCACTGATCGCTCAACGATCACATGCGCTGGGGGATCACAGGTGCCTTCACTGCCACTCCGGCCGTGCTGCGCGTCAGCTCCTCACGCAGGAAGCGGACCTCTGCACGAAAGGAGGCGACCACGCGGGCTTGTTCAACACCGCGGGAGTGATCCTTACGGAGGCGCTCGTTTTCTTCGCGTAGTTGGGATACCTCGTCGCTGAGGAACGAGATTCCCTCCAAAGCGTCGAGGAGAAGGCGGCGCAGCCCGGCGAGATCGCCATCCGGAGGGGTGCACGTGGAGAGGGAACCGGTTTGAGAGCTGCAATGCTCATCGATGCACGCCGCCGAGTTGTCTTCGCTAGGCTTACCAGCAGCACGGCTCAGTTCACATAAATTGCAGCAAAACGAGCGCGATCCAGACTTCAGAAGTTGCAGCTCTTCATCAGGCCAGGTTACACACTTCGCATGAACACGTTTAGAGCAATTTTCGCAGCGGGAAAACTGCTGCTTACCGAAAAACTGGCAGGAGCATAGCAAGCATGCATCCCGAATAATGTTTATAAGAATAGTAGTAATAATACTGCACTAAATACTTAATTTTCATGAATGATCGAGAAGGTTGTGGGTAAACGTCGCTTGACACAAGCAACTTGAACGAAGCTCGTAGCCACCTATACAATACAGGCAGCAATATCATACATATTGAGAAAGTGAAAATAAAACAATATCTAACAGAACACATCTTCACAGTACAAGATATCAAAAATATAATACAATAGAAAAAAAGATCACATCAGTTAGAAATACTCAAGAAACAACATAATACTCATTATTATGTGACTATGAATTGAAAAAATGATCGCGCTGTGTTCATGCAGAAGTTATTGGGAATTCAATGTGTTTTTATCAAACGGATTTAAAAGGTGTAATAAAACTTCACTTATTAAATGAACACAAGAGACTCCATCTTGTTCTATCGAACTTCTTTTTTTGTCTTCTCCCCCCTGCCCCTTGTCTTGTTTCGACTTCTTCTTCTTCTTCTTCTAGGTATAGGCCTCTCGGCTTGCTTCAAAAGTGTTGGTAGTGTGTTTGATATTCTCTGCATATAATAATTTGCCGGCGCAGTGACCACCTTCCACTGTTATGTGCAACGCGTACTATTGAATGCGCGTTTTTAGCGAGATTAGAGAACTCATGAAAAAAATTTTCTCTTTCATCTCCCGTTTGAACACTAGACTTAGGTTATAAATAGAGTGTTTAAACACCCGCACTCTAATTGCTCTAAAAATAATCTGAAATATGGCAACTATGGTGCATTAAAAAGTGATCGTACAAACGTTTTTTGGAGTATATGAACTCTTTCAAGATTTGTATGTCGCCGTTCCCCATTCCGAAGAACAATAATATAAGGAATAGAAAGAGCGTGTATTGTAAACAAGAAGCTATATTTAAAAAGGTAATACAGATCTGTGACCGACCACACTGGGTAGCTTGCCTAAAAGCGGTTCGATGTAAGCATCCCAAATCGTATTTTGTGTGAACATACCTCACGCTACTTATCATTTTGTTTGTTTTATGGGCGTAAAGAAAGGTAATGTGATCGCAGCTTATGTGCTGCAATGGGTTGTGAACCGTTCATTTGACAGAATTCGCCGAAAATAATGCCGGCCTAAGTTTCTAGAATTCGTACAGTACCACGTCAAAAATTGTCGCAAAGGGCAAAGACTAAAAGCTCCATACGCAAAACCAACAGGCCTTCTTCAGCCAATTGATCTTCCGGATGACACTTTTCTACAAGTCGGGATCGACCTCTTAGTACATTTTCCAAACATTTCCTACAGCCGAAAACCGTATAGTTGTAGCAACAAGATATCTCACCCGTTACCCTGTGACGGACTCTGTACAGTGCAACAGCTGTGGACGCTGCTAAGTTCTTCCTCAACAACATAGTCATCGGGAATGTAGCGCCAATCGTCGTGATTACCATTCTTGAAACACATTTTACATCAGGCCTAATGCGTCTGACATGTTTCCAGTTTTTGTCAATTTTGAACATAAACTGTGAGATGAAATATTAGTCTATATCTCCTTCGGATATAGTACAGCTGTTCAAGAAACAATTCGAGTCATGCCAATCGAACTTCCCTTTTTGGAACCGAAACCGAACCGTTGCGTGTTATATTGCTAGTCGATGAAGAAAGTGGAAGGGGATTTATTAAATGACGGTTAATAGGACGCAGGAAGCCGGCACAGCGAGCTAATTTCTGACAGGCTCGGCGCGAACAGCGCCACCGCTTCCCACCAAGTGGACGTCCTAGCTTCCCCGCTAAAAAAGCAGCAATCTGCGTGACTTAGACGACTTCTTGCAAAGCATCGAGGAAGCACAGCACATGGCAAGATACCAAACGCGCGGCCAACAGCGCATCGATTCCAGCCCTTAAAAAAGCGACGTAGTGAAGCCCATTGTCCGCCCGGTACCAAAGTGAGGACAAGAAAACGTTGTGTGCGGCCCTCGAATCTCTGAAACGCTTTTTTAGATGCGAAGTATCTCATGGCGGAGTTCAATCCGGTGGTGGTGGTGGTGTGCGACGTGACCACCCTTACTGCGCATACCCTCTCCACTCACCCTCTCCCCAACGACATCTTTGGAGTTCTACTTACCAGCAGTTTTATGACCACCATAACTTTGAGTTGTCGTCATAAAACTTGCGTTTGTTGTATTAGCCAGTGTGCTTCTGAATCACTAAAACATCTGCCCCAGCGAACATCATTACAAGGCTCTGTCACTTAGGCTACGATCGTGCTCTTCATCGGGATGTCGTGCACCAGCGAGAAGGGAAGGGAGTATACGGAGGTCCACCTACTTTCTCGCGGCGGCAGCCCTGTCCTGGGGACTTCTTCCGCAGTCCGACAATCATCAACGCATGTGCTCCTGCTGGGTGAGTTGAACCATCCTCGCTACCAGCTCTCTCACACGGCCACGTGAAGGGCATCAGTCAACCTGGGCAACGATCCCGTCGGAGTAAGCTCAAGGCCGAATAAACGCACTTGATCCTAGACACCTTCCGTACACTGTGGCAATGTTCGTAACTTCTCGTTCACGTGTCCGGTGTGATGGTGTGTTGTTGCTGCCGTTTTATAGGACTTGTTTAAAGCGGAACTGTTCAAGCTGCGAGTGAGGCCGGCGTTGAACGAATCTTGGCGAGTGCACGCCAAGGGAAGTCTGTATGACAGATCATTGTATAGTATACTTGGGCAAGTATATTTGGCCAAGGACGTCTGATGAAAGGTTAGGAGGCGGAAAAAAATGCCAGGCCTGCGCTGAAACCGCAGCACAGTCACAGCGAAAGCTGGAAGAGCGGCGTTTCTAGAGCCCGTTAAGCTCTCTTGGGGCTACAATACAAGTAGACTAGAAAGGTACCCACTACGCCATAAATCACAATATTTCTGAAGTTGGGAAGCACCTACTAAGCCATTATTCGTCATTCGGCGGAGAAGAGAGGCACCAGCTGCACGTCTGTAAGGCATTATGTGCACTTCGTTGACACGACGACTGATGACCATGAAGAATTATGGCTCAGCCCTTTGTAATGGGTTGGAAGCTTTAAACGGCCCACCAGTTATGTAATTTGCATTGGGTGACTCCCGCTCGCTATTTCCCTCTCCCGTCATGCTCCATAACAAACGTTGACGTGGGAGAGAGACGGGAGGGGGGGGGCGAAGAACATTACTGAGACCCCGAAGAAATGGATCATGCGCTCATGGGCTTCCTTGGCAATCAATCCAAGTGCACTTGCGAGGAACCCACTACGCTATAAAGCATTGTAATTTTACTGAGACCCCGAGGAAATGGATCTGCGCTTATAGGCTTCCTTGGCAACCAATACAAGTGCACTTGCGAGGAACCCACTACGCTCTAAATCATTCCAATTTTTGAGAAGTAGGGCAGCAGGCACTGTGCCATTTTTCGTCATTTTACGGTGATCCGTGGTACCTGCTAAACGCATGTAAGGCATTAGGCGCACTTTGTTGATGCTGTGCCTGGTGACGACGAAGCATTATGGCAAGATCTTTGTAATGCGTTGGAAGCATTTCACAACCTACTCGTTGCGCAATTCGCATTGTGTGACGCCTGGTTACAGAATTCGCGTTGTGCGACGCTTGGTGCTTATTTTACTCTTCTACCACGCTATATTGCATATGCTAATGTGGTTCCTTCCCGACATGAAGCCTGTATAGGACCTTTTTGCAAAGCAGTTTCAAGCGCCGGCCTGGCTGAGAGGTTGAATACTGGGCTCCCACGCAGAGGGCCCAGGTTCGAACCTCGTTACATCCTGGAATTTTTTTATTTCGTTTTTTTTTCTTATTTCGATCGATACTGGTTACGGACACCGGCGGCGGCGGCGGACAACTACGGCGCCAAAAACGGCCGGTGAAATGATCTCATAACAGCTTTCGCTGTAAAAGAAAACTTGAGAGGGTACACAATAGCATAGCCATGTACAGTACAGCATAGCACACGGTGGGGAAGAGAAGTTAGGGTGAAAGGAGTGATATCAGCGTTAGAAGAAGAGGAACGAGAAAAGAGACCGATACAGAAGAGATAAAGAAAGAAAGAAGAAAATAGGAGACTGAAGAAAAAGACGAAGGTGTAGAAACTGATAAAGAAGGAGGGAAAGAACTCAATCTGCGTGCGCCAGATGCTGGCGGTCGCTTCTAGCTCCCCTGTTTACTCATATTTCATAGGCGTGGAATTGAGTTCACTTTTTTCCACACATCACTGGAATTTGGGAAGGAGAAGCGTCAGGATATACTGTTGTATCGTTATCGTAAATTACAAGTAATACAACGATAAACTTTAAACATTGCCATTGCCCTATTCAACGTGACGAGCGATTTCTGACAATGGTTGTAATAGCGACCAGCGGTTGCGACCGTCTCGCTGACTATTACAAACGTCGGCAGTACCTACAATGAGTTCATCACATCAGCAACTAGTATCTCTTTGTGGTTGTCATTGTAACACTTCATGTGTCGGATCACCTCGTTCCCTATTCGGTTCAGGAATAAACTAATGTTCCCGTTGCAAGTGCACTAAAAGGACAAGGAACAGAAAAGCTAAAATGTTGTCTTACTACAGCGTCTGGTCAGTTGGTGAGGATAGCTTCGAAGTTACTGCAGAATTTAGAGGTCATATGGTCAATAAACGCAAACCAGAAGGAAGATATCAGTGCTTCCGCTGCTTATTTAATAGAGATGACGCACGAACTATTACAGTCCGGAAATTCCCAGTAAATACTGCACACCCTGCTGCAGTTACTGCGCTGCAATTCACATGTGGCATCCTGTTCGCATACTGAATGCCTAACAGACCACGGCAAAGACTCAAATTACGTAGCACCAGTTTTCGATCGCGGAAAGTGCATATAATTATAGTGAGGGAGACGAGAAGTACATAGAACGTGTATTTACAAGCGCATGTATACAGACGCGCAAGCCTTCACACCGATCGACGTTTGAATTGCTTCTTACACCACACACTGCGAAAGAAGCACCACCAATGATGACATTTGTTTTTGAATGGCTCAAAAAACTTGATGGCCAAAGCGCTCCAGCACTTGATATCGAGTGTGAAAAAGAGTTGTGTTCAGTAGCTGCATGTAGCTGCATGAAAGTGACATCAAATGTGCCTAGGGAGGGTGAATGACAAATGGTAACGGTAATAAAACCATGGGGATTTGGTATTTGTCATAGTGGACGACACTCAATCAGTGCAACATATGTGAAACGTTTTTCATTCCACATAAGCGCGGAATCACAGAGCACAGAGTACTTTCGTCCGGACTTGTAGACGACGGTAATGTCTAATTTCTAAAGTCGCAGAGTCCCCTCTGTGAGCCGCCCTGAAGGGTCCTTCAACTTAGCTAGCCAACACAAAGCTCTGCCGTTAAATTAGGGCCGAACCTTTGAAGTAGCCCAGATAATGGCAAGACACTCCTTTTCTGTTTAGAATAGTTGGATTCCCCCTCAGATAGCCACCGGCTAGCGTAACTGGTCACCCTTTCTAGGTCGTTAGTCCGTTACACAAGGACAGCTCCGAGCCCAAGCTGCTTCCATCGGTGCGAATATCCGTATCGGCGTATCCGTCGAAGTGCGCGAGTATCGGAGGCGCCTGCAGGCATCGTTTTAGTTCCTGAAACGGTTTGGCTGGTGCCGTTTCCCACTTGAATTCCACGTCGGTATTCGCGAGGTGAGTTAGTGGCTCGGCGATCCCTGAAAATTCTTTGAAGAAGCGTCTGTAATAGGCGCAGAAGCCGTGAAATCGGCGTGCGGCCTTCTTGTGCGTTCTGTAGAGAGCTGGGCCAGTTGGTGTGAATTGATGGAAGTAAGCAGCGCGAAAAGCAAGTCGACGCGACGCACAGAGGAAGGAATGACAAGAACAAGCGCTGTCATCCAACTAAGCTTTTTAACAAGATGTAAAACATACATCAATCACCCAACCGAACGGTAATTGCGCAAAGAAACGGTGCATGCACAGTGTAGGTGTACTCCTATTTTTGCATCCACATCAAGTTTGTACTAACACAGAAGCCAAAAAATTACACCATCTCCCGCTAAAGGGGACCATGAGGCGATGCGAAGCCGGAGCACTTGCACGATCGCGTTCCGCTGGCGTTCGTTGGGCATGCTACCGACCTCGCGTCGTGGAACGCGAAGAGGGACGCTACGCGCGTCGTATCTTCCATCTAGCCTGGCCGTTAATTCTCACAGGGGGGGCTGATTCTTAAAAGGAAGAAGGAAATGAAAATGAAAATTGGGTGTAGAGTGCACGATAACTGTCTCTCAAGTGAGGACACCTCAACCGATACACTCACGGGGCACTGGGGATGGAAGGGACAGTGAGAGTGACAAGAGATGGTAAAAGAAAAAAAAACAAAGGTATGAGTGGAAAAAAAGAAAAAAAAGAAAAAAAAGTGTTGAGGCGTTTATTGGACGGTAGTCGGCGACGATATGCAATGGCGACAGTCAAGGCACAAACATGGACTCAGAGCGCGAGCGCGAAGAGCCAAAGGCGACGACCCACTAGAAGGCTATAGAGAGCGCAACCCTATACTCATTAAAGGCTTCGCTACAATTTCCCCGGGTACGAAAAGGGAGCCGTCCGGCGACCTAACAGCTCGTCACTATGAGTGGGTCATAGTAGGCCTTGAGGCGCTCCACGTTGACGATGTCGCGCCCTCGACGGCGCATGTCCGAAGATGGTTCGATGGGTTCGATCACGTAGTTGACCGGGGATGTGCGCTCGACGACCCGGTAGGGGCCTTCGTATTTCGGCAGTAGTTTTGTAGAGAGGCCAGTTGCAGTGGTAGGGACCGAGAGCCATACGAGCGCTCCAGGGAGGAACGTGGACTCAGAAGTGGTGGTTCCACTGCGAATGCTCTTCTGCCGCTCTTGTTCCTGCGTTGTAAACGTCTTGGCAAGCTCGCGACACTCTCCCGCAAGCCTGACTGTGTCAGACATCGGCGCACACTCAGTTGAATTCGGCTTGTATGGAGGTATCGTGTGGATGGTGTGCGAAGGGTGCCTTCCGTACAATAGGAAGAAGGGTGAAAAACCAGTTGCGCTTTGAGGGGCGGTATTATAGGCGTAGGTGACGAAGGGCAGAATGGCATCCCAATTTGTGTGATCGGCGGCGACGTACATTGAGAGCATGTCGCCGAGCGTGCGGTTAAAGCGTTCGGTGAGCCCACTCGTCTGCGGGTGGTAAGCAGTAGTTTTGCGGTGAACAGCACGGCACTCCTTTAGAATGGCTTCGACGACTTCCGACAAGAAGACACGGCCTCGATCGCTGAGAAGCTCCTGGGGTGGACCGTGACGCAGCATGAATCGGTGTAGCAGGAAGGAGGCAACATCGCGCGCTGTAGCCGCTGGGAGAGCGGCGGTTTCGGCGTATCGCGTAAGATGGTCAACAGCGACGATGGCCCAGCGCTTACAAGCCGATGTCAGAGGAAGTGGTCCGTACAAGTCGATGCCAACGCGCCCGAACGGACGGTTCGGGCAAGGTAATGGTTGTAGACCGGCGGGTGACACGTGCGTTGAAGGTTTTCGGCGTTGGCAATCGAGGCAGGAGCGAACGAACTTCTGCACGTAGCAGTACATCCCTCGCCAGAAGTATCGTTGTCGAATGCGATGGTAAGTTTTGGACACCCCAGAGTGCGCGCATTGTGGATCAGAGCAGAAAGACTCGCATATTTCAGAACGCAGACTGCGGGGTATCACAAGTAGCCACTGGCGGCCGTCGGCGTTGTAATTGCGTCAGTGCAGTAGGTCGTCGCGAATGGTGAAATGGTGGGCTTGACGACGCAACGCGCGAGTGGTTGGTGTTGCCGACGGATCAGTGAGGAAGTCTATCAGCGAGGCGATCCATTTATCCTTGCGTTGTTCGGTAGCGATGGTGTGAACGTCGATGGAAGAAACAACATTGTTAGGTACCGAGCAGGGGGCATCGTCGTCAGGCAAGGGGGAGCGCGAGAGGGCGTCGGCGTCAGCATGCTGGCGTCCGTTGCGGTACAGCACGCGAATATCGTAGTCCTGTAGGCGAAGTGCCCAGCGGGCGAGGCGGCCTGAGGGATCCTTCAATGACGACAACCGGCATAGTGCATGATGGTCTGTGGTGACATCAAATGGGCGGCCATATAAATAGGGTCGGAACTCTGTAAGGGCCCATATGATCGCCAGGCATTCCTTTTCGGTGACGGTGTAATTGGTCTCGGCTTTAGTAAGCGTACGACTTGCATATGCCACGACATATTCAAGGAATCCTGGTTTGCGCTGCGCAAGGACAGCGCCAAGGCCAACACCGCTGGCGTATGTGTGTACCTCTGTAGGGGCCGTAGGGTCGTAGTGGCGTAGTATGGGAGGCGACGTCAACAAACGACGGAGCTTTGCGAAAGCGTCGTCGCACTCCGACGACCACGAATGGAGGGGCCCGTTACTTCCGAGGAGCTTCGTCAGCGGTGATATGATAGTCGCAAAGTTTCGAATGACGCGCCGAAAGTAGGAACACAGTCCTACGAAACTGCGCAGTTCTTTGACGGATGTAGGTTTCGGGAACTCCGTCACGGCCCGAAGTTTGGCTGGATCGGGGAGAATTCCGTCCTTGGACACGACGTAGCCGAGTATTGTCAGCTGCCGTGCTGCAAATCGGCACTTCTTTAAATTCAGTTGCAGACCAGCATCGCTCAAACGCGTCAACACATGCCGGAAGCGTTGAAGATGCGTGGAGAAGTCTGGAGCGAAAACAACGACGTCGTCGAGGTAGCACAAGCACGTGTGCCATTTCAGGTTGCGCAGAACAGTATCCATCATGCGCTCGAAGGTGGCGGGCGCATTACACAGCCCAAACGGCATGACGTTAAATTCGTACAAGCCGTCGGGCGTGACAAAGGCGGTCTTCGGTCGAGCGTCATCAGCCATAGGTACCTGCCAGTACCCTGAGCGCAAATCGATAGACGAAAAGAATTCGGCTCCTTGTAGGCTCTCAATCGCGTCGTCTATTCGCGGTAGTGGATACACGTCCTTACGAGTGATCTTATTGAGTCGTCGGTAGTCCACACAGAACCGCACAGAACCGTCCTTCTTCGCAACAAGTACGACAGGAGACGCCCAGGGGCTGTTAGATGGTCGAATAACATCGCGTCGAAGCATGTCGTCGACTTGCTCGTTGATCACGCGGCGTTCAGTGGGAGATACGCGATATGGACGTTGCCGCAGTGGTGGTTGGGCGCCAGTGTCGATGCGATGCGTAACGGTGGACGTGCGGCCGAGATAAGTTTGAGCAATATCGAAAGAAGCGCGAAATTCTTCCAAGAGGTCTAGAAGCTGGGAACGCTGGACCGGCGTAAGGTTGTCAGCAATGGAAGAAGCAAATACATCAGCGGGCGATGAACCAGACGTGGTAACAGAACTGAGCGTGCCGGAACTGGGGCAGTGCGTGCCATCTGGTTCGTCCATAACTTGTGCGTCTTCGAGGGGTTCCACGCTGCCGATACATTCCCCTCGCACCAACGTAACACTGTGCGGAGATGGGTTGATAACAAAAATTGACGTGCTGCCCTGAGTGACTTGCACGGTCGCGAAGGGCACCAGCAAGCCTTTCCTCGTGCAAACACGGTCGGATGGCGAGAGGAGGGCGACGGTGTCGGAGAGACTGGCGCAGTAGACGGACACGGCCGTTGACGAGTATGCAGGCAGTTTGGTGTCGTCTTTGATGAGTACCTTGCTCACAGACGATGGACTGTGAGCCGGCGTCAGATCAGAGAATGGTGAGAGCTCTATTTCGGCGGGTGCGCAATGAATCACGGCGTCGTGGTGGGAGAGAAAATCCCATCCTAGGATGACGTCGTGAGAGCATGCTGGAATTATTATCAATTCGACGGCGTACAGAGCATCCTTAATCATGACGCGGGCTGTGCACACCGCTGTAGGGTGAATACTTTGGGCGCTTGCTGTACGGAGGGAGAGCCCGGGAAGTGGCGTCGTCACTTTTCGGAGTAGTCGGCTAAGGTTGGCGTCAATAACGGATACGGCGGCTCCAGTGTCAATAAGGGCAGATGCGCGCACACCGTCCACAAACACGTCTAACACGTTTGATGGGCTTCGCTGAGGGCTTTCGCAGTTCGATAGCGTCGCAGCCCTTGCCTCGTGGACTGCGACGACTAGTTTTCCTGGTCACGTGTGACCGGCCGTGGCCGCATCGGTGACAGTGATCGGCGTCGTGGTGACGGCGAACGGTGGGTAGATGGAGCTGGGCGAGACGACGGTGACATAGGCGGCGGTGAATCGTAATACGGGCGGCTTGAGTGGCTGGGGATGGCTGAGGCTACACGAGGCGGCTGCACGCGATTGCAATAGCGGGCGACATGACCGGCGCAACCACACGGGAAGCAGATCGGGCGGTTGTCAGAAGTGCGCCATCGGTTCGCCGGGGTAGGTCCCATCCATGGAGCAGGACGCGGTGGACGAGGCGTCTGCTGATACGACTGCATGATGGGCTGCATCGGTGGCCTAGGTATGGCGTCGGCAAACGCAGCCGGCCCACTCGCTTCGAAGGCTTGAGGTCTGGCGACGGACTTCGGCGTAAGTAAGTGGGGCAGCCACAGGAATGGCTTGGGGTGACCTGGCTACAACCTGCGCATAACTGAGCGGCGCAGGTGCCGGAGGGGGCTGGTGGTATTCCGGCATGACCTCCGCAATTTCCTGCTGAATAGCGCGGCATAAGGGAGCCAGTAGCGTGGTCGACGGCTGTTCAACATGCTGCAGGGTGAGGGAAGGCCAGTAGGGAGAACTGGCGGGCAATTTCCTCGCGCACGAATGACTTGATCTCGGCGAGCAAGGCGGACTGATCAGAAATGGTCGACAAGCCTGCGAGATCGGCGTCGCGGGATGGAGGTCGACGGGTCAGCAGTCGCTGCCGGCGCAGCTCCTCGTAGCTTTGGCAGCTTTACCCAGCACCTCCACCAATTTGTTGAGGCGTTTATTGGACCGGTAGTCGGCGACGATATGCAATGGCGACAGTCAAAGCACAAACACGGACTCAGAGCGCGAGCGCGAAGAGCCAAAGGCGACGACCCACTAGAAGGCTATAGAGCGCCACCCATTACTCATTAAAGGCTTCGCTACAAAAGGATTAATTCTCACAGGGCGAGCGGGGAACGCGGTCGACAGGCGGGCGAGAGGGGCGCAGCGTAGGAGAGGAGAGAGAAGGAGAGGGGACGCGCATGCGCTCGGGCTCATCGCGGCGTTGTGCAGGAGAGAATTTCCGCATGTCTAACCCGCGTTTCAGAGGAAGAGTGGAAAGGGGGAGTGGAGGGGTACTGTGGAGAGGGGAAGGGGAGAGGGTGAGCGGAGAGGGTAGAGGACAGGGGGATTGGTGAGGGGAGTGGAGAGGAGGTGGGTGGAGAGGGTATGCGCATGCGCAGTAAGGGTGGTCATGCCGCACACCACCACCACCGGATTGAGCTCGACCTTAAGATACTTCGCATCTAAAAGCACATCAACATGTTGAGGCCGCACATATATACAAACTGTCGCAAGCATATGTCAGCCAGGCGTCGATGACATTACAATACAGAAATTTCATATCTTGAGAGAACATGAAGTATGTGCAGTTGGTGTGCTGTGCTCTTTGAGCCATAAAAAGGTTTGAAATTTTTGTGTGTGCATGCACCATTCGGCTAGGTGATGTATGCATATATGTTTTACTTCTGATTAAAAATTCTTTGTTGAAAGTCAGTGCTTGTTCTTGTTATTCATTTCTGTGTGCGTCGTCTTGCTTTTCCCGATGCTTCCTTCCGTGGATCTTGTCGGTGGGCGGCGCGAAGCCACCGATGGCCGTCGCTTCCCGTGGGTCGAGCTGAATTCCAGACTTCCTAATCACGTGGCTCAAGAACAAGAGCTCCTCGTAAGCGAGGCGGCACCATTCTGGCTTCATGATGAGTCAGCAAGCCTTGATTGCTTGAAGTACAGTTTCAGAAAAAATCGAAAGGGACGCTATTTTCTGTCTCCCGTCGTGGGTGCACGGCTCAGCGACCTTCGCGATGGGGAAGGGGAAGTAAAGATGATAGAAGAAGAAGAGAAGATAGAAAGAATGAGTGAGTAGCGTGGCAAGAGTGTCTTGTCAACGAAGACGGGAGCACGAAGCCAAAGCGTTCGTCCATAAGGCGGCGAAGGCCGCAGACGCCGCAAACTCGAGGAAGGCTCGCATGGCTTCTAGCTTCGACCGTGCGGGAAAAAGGAAGTGCTCTACCGTTGTCGCAGGGAGACCGAGCAGGTGATAGCGGCGCGCCATCAAGCATCGTTCAGCAGCCAAGGCAGGGCAGGAGCAAATTATATGCTGCAGAGTGTTGTCGTCGCCACATCTGCGGCACGCAAGGGATGAGCAGCGACCCGTCGAAAACATACCTGCTGCAGGCCAAGCGCTGCCGGTCCACAGCCGAAGCAACAACTACCGCTCGTGTCTCTCCAGGCCGGTCTCTGCTAGGGGCTGCGGTGGTTTGCCGCTTGCCACCCGCATGTCCGGGTGTGCCGCTGGTAGCAGCTGCCACAGTCGTTGCCGATAGTAGTCCGACAGAGCTACAGCCTTGGTGACTGGGGTGCCGCCGTGGTGCGCTGCCTTAGCGGCGGCGTCGACCTCCTCGTTCCCGGCTATCACAACGTGCGAGGGAAGCCAGCGGAGGGACAGACGCACACCGCAAGCTTCGATGGCGGTTAGCTTGGCGTGCAGTAACGCCACGGTAATGCCGGCTTGGTCTGGCTGCAGGAGCGCTTGTAGGGCTGGCCGGGAGTCGCAGAGTATCGTCGCAGGCGGCTGGGGTGACACAGCAGCGAGCCACAGCAGCCAATTCTGCTGCAGGGGATCAGGCGTGGAAGGGAAGGTGGCACCGGATGGTCGTCCCAGTCGTTCGCATGACACAGTAGGCCGCGGCTGAGCTGGGGCTCTCCCGGACAGACCCGTCCGTGAACACCAGAAAATGCCCCCGAAGCCTGTCGTGGAGTTTCGCCACGGCTGACTGGTGGAGCTCGCACGCCGGTGTTCGCCTTTTGTTGAGGTTGTCTAGCTCGTAAATATACGTCCAGAGGCTGCTCGTGTGGTGATGGGGGCTGGATAGGACAGGGAGCCTCGGGCACCAGTTCTTCATAGAGTGCGCAGATCTTTCCCATCCCTGAAGCTGGTCGGCTCCGCAGTCTCCGAAGGAGGGCACCGCCCCTTGGGGCCCTGTGGACACGGTCCACATGATGCAGCGCCTGTCGCAGCATAAGGAGCGACGGATGGCACGTCTGGGCCTCCGCCAATGAAGCAGCCACGGGCGACTTGCGCGGGAGCCCCATGAAGCGCCGAATGGCCGTGAGGTATTGCCGCTCCAACTGCTCCTTGCGGTGTGGCGCCAGCTGCATCAGGGGCAGGGCGTAGGTTTACACTGCCAGTCGAAGGTTGAGGCAAACAACTACGTAATCCAACTACATCATACAAGTCCGCCACTACTGTATCCTGTGGTGTTATAAAGGCAGTCTTTGATTTGCCAATACCCGGTCTTGAGGCCCATCGACGAAAGGTACTTCGCCTTGTGGAGTCGATCCGGGGCGTCGTCTATCCGTGGGAGAAGTACACGTCACTCTTCGTGATTTTGTTCAGGAGACGATATTTGACGCAGAAGCGTACGCTTCTATTCGTCTTCTGCACTGACACCACGGCAGACGCCCACGGACTCTCGGACGGCTGAATGATGTCATCGCGTAACATTTCATCAACTTGTTTCCTTACGGCCTCGTGTTCGCTCGTCTAAACTCGGTACGGACTCGGACGGATTCGTCTGGCACTTTCTTGTGTTACGATGCCATGTTCTGCGACTAGGGTCTCTTGAATTCTTGAAGGCGACGAGAAGCAGCCCTTGAGTTGCAGGCCAGTGCTTTGGGCTGCTCTTGCTTGCGCTTCGGAAGGTTCAGATTGACGTCGAATTCAGGTTGGGGACCTCGATTCATCGAAGCGGGTTCGCTAGCATCGAAGAGGGCGAAAGAATTGCTGGCACCCACGAATTTGTCCATGTATGCGAGCGTCGTATCAATGTTGAGGTGCCCATGTTCGTGGCTGCAGTTTGTCAGTACTACCTTTGCTTTGCCATCACGCAGCCCAGCTAAGCCTTTTGCGAAGCAAGTCAGACGGTTCAGAAGCCGCTGCTGGTCGCCCTGGTAACGTCTTGAGTCTGCAGGTTTTTCGGTACAGACAGAAATGATAACACTGGAGGAAGGTGGAACAGTGACCTGCTCTTTTATAGCATTCAATTCGTGATTCCCTGCCGTCGCGTGGGGCGGCAGCGCTTTGTAATAGGTTGGTGTTATTGGCTGAGACCTCAGGTCCATGACGGTCCTGTAGTGATTTGGAAATCCATCGCAAGCTTTACATTCCTGGAGCAATGTTGGAGAATTACAAAGCTCGCACGATAAGTCCGGTTATGTATAGTGATGCTTCCTGGAAAGAATCCAGCCGGCGTTATTAGATGGCCTCCAGCGGTCCAGATTTCGGGGCCTTCCAAAGCAGTCTTAACTTTCTTCAACATCGCGGCGAATGACCCACTGACAACGGAAAACTCGGCCCCTGAATAGGCGCGCCAAACGTCGCTATTTTTACGGGCGTAGCGCTGGCTGAAATGCGTACGGTAGAGCGTCTGTGGCGGAGTGGTGTCTGGCCATGGAAGTGTGGCGATGCGGAGTTTTGGGGTGGGCGCGGTGGAGGAGCGTGACGGCGGACTGCAGCGGCGTAACCCATGGCTTCCGGAAGAAGTTGCGGTAGTTCGGCAATTCCCTACAATTTCCGCACTTCTTTACGAACAATGTCGCTGACTGAGTACATTTGAAGCTGCGATTCAGGAAACATCTTACGCAGCTCTTAAGGCATGACCGCTCGGATGCTCTTGATCAGGTCGTCGATGCTCAGGGCTTGAGTTTCGGCGTAGTTGGTTGTCGGTGACCATTGGTTCTACTGCCTTGTCTACATCTCAAGTGTCCTCTCAACAGTTTTTGCCTCGGTGAGGAATTCGGCAACCCTTAGCGGTGAGGAATTCGGCTGTCCTTGCGGACAAGTCCTACGAACAGTTCTTGTTTCACACCCCGCGTAAGCCTGGATGTGAGGAGGGGTGTTCAGGTCGAGCAGAGATGTTCGCGAGCGTCTTCCGCAAGGAAGGCCTTCACGAACGTGTCCATAAATGCGCTGTGGGAAAGATCCCACGAGAGTGAGGACTCTCGATTCTCGAACCAGCTCCTTGTTGCGTCTTCCATGTAGAAGTAGCCAGGAAACAGCTTATCTTCGAGGTTCCAGTTGTTAATGGCGGCGACACGGTCATGTATCTCAATCCAGGTTTCCGGATCTTCGAGTGATGAACCACCGAAAGTTGACGTCTCCCTCGGTTATGGAGCAGAATCGATGCAGGCGGCAGAGGAGCTGTGATCATCGCAGCGGTCGAGGTTGAGGTCTTGTGCTGGCGGGTGTTTTCGAGAAGGAGCCCGTACTCTGGCTGAAGTCCCTTCTGCATGCGGCTAGTTAGACGATCGGCGGTTCCATTTGCGTCCTCTTTTTTGTGGATAGGGCTGGGGTGAGCGCTTCATGAACGAAGCAGCACTTCTATCAGGTGCCATGGCGTCCTGAAGTTGACGAAGGCAGCAATCGGCGTGTCCAAGACAAAACTTTTTCATTCTCGAAACGAAAAATCAAACTAAAATTAAGCAATACACGCTGTACACTGATAGCGGCGATGAGAGCGTCGGCCATCAATAACCTGAACTGTGGTGACTTGCCATGGTATTTATGCACGCAGCATCGAACATTCGAGCCGTATCGCAGATGCTCGCGTAAGGTCTCGAATACACTTGCTATTCGCGTCCTCCGTATAATCTTAACAGAATGATATAGAACAATCGGGAAGCTTATAAAAATGTGCGGCGTCTTCTGCGCCGAGTGTTGCTAACGGTCTTTGCGGGTGAAACTCGAACACATAAAAAAAGCAATGAACAAGCGTAATAACTGCGTAATATATATAGTAATATGCGTAACAAGCGTAATATATATATAGTAATAATTGTTCGAGTTCAACGTCCCAAACCCACGATGTGATTATTAGAGACGCCGTAGTGGAGGGCTCGGGAAATGCCGACTACCTGGGGTTCCTTAACGTGCACCTAGATCTAAGCACACGGGTCTGAAGCATTATCGGCTCCATCAAAGAAGCGACTGCCACGGCAGGGATTCGATCCTGCGACCTTCCTGTCAGCAGTCGAGCGCAATAACCACTAGACCACCGTGGCGGGTAATGTATATATATATATATATATATATATATATATATATATATATAATGATATATATATAGATTGTCCGCATTACTCATACGCTTAATTTACTCGCCTGTAAATAGTCATCACCACTTGGGTCGGAGTAGCGGCGCTTCAGACCCAAGTGGCTTGAACGGTGGCTCAAAATGTATACAGATATATGCTTAGCCATTAGGGACATTTAGCTTGTACGTATTCTTTTTAACGTTACCGTGTTACCGAAATACCGGATTGCGTTTACCGTGTTGCCGGAACGCATGTTTTAGAGAAGTTTAACTCGCCATACGTAAACCTTTACTTACGTACGTAAACGAACACCTTTACGTTTATGCAAATCACTATACCTGCATTTAAACTATATTTAATTTAGATATTGTTGAATTACCGCAGCTGCAAAATCATTAGAGAGGCTTTTAGCTATGCGCAGAGGGGTGTAGGAATACTGGATTTCCGGACGATGGTGTCGACATCTTTTGACGCTTCGTGCAATCACAGTCATGGACACGTCTTTTTACGCCTTGTTTATGAGGGGAAAATGATTAAAAGGGGAACGCATTCGTAGTTATGCCACTGTAAGGCATTTAGACTGGAATTAGAATGCACAATGTTTCTGCAATAACAATTTTGTGCTTGTCTGGTTCATTATGGCCTCGTTAGATGGCGCCACTTATCCAGCCTGTCAGGAGATTTAAGCCTCTCGCGTTTAGGGATTCGGCATTCTAAGTCACTCTAGCTTCGTAATCCGGCTGAAACAAGGTGATCAGAAGTGGCGCTCGCATTTCGGCTAATTTTGACTCGGCCACTGGAATTTCCGCAAAGGGGATATCGCGAGTAGCGACGAACGAAGGTGGATCTGCGAGATAGGGCCGTACACATAAAGACTATCTGGGGAGTAGTTTACGTTCCGTAAAGGCCCGCGCATGCGCACATTCCTTCCTGTATCCGGTTACACGGTAACGTAAAGAAGTATACGTACAAGCTAAAAGCCCCGATTATCAAGTCTATTTTTGGTGTTTCTGTGCCGAGTCAGACACTACGGAATATACGGTTCTGCTGGCGTTCTGTAGTCCGGTCGTCCTGCATGTTGTGGATTTCCTCAAGATCCCGACGTCCTTCTGCGTTCGTGCCCTACTTGGAATTACTGTCCAGTCGCCGCTTACGCGCGGCCACCCCTACAGCTATGCAGCCACAGCACCGAACCGCTAGCCCTAATGCAACAATATCGATGCCACCAGCTGCCCTCCTTTTGTCCACTGTCACAAGCCCTCGACGCGAACCACCCGTGTTCGCGGGTCTCTGCAGCGACAATGTCGGTGACTGGCTCGACATTTACAACCGCGTGAGTTCAGTCAATCGCTGGACTGAAGCCGAGAAATTGACATGACCGGTCTTGACAAAACGCGGTATTTTTTTCTTTATTCAAGAATTACCCCGTATTGCCCTTGGGAGTTACAGCAGGGGGGGGGGTGACAACAGAGATACAAATAAGTCTTCATTTGCACAACATACTTTTTTTGAGAAAGCTTATTCCATTACGTTCCACACTTAGGAAAAAAATGAATTAGCGAACATGCACGTACTGGGCTGGTATTCACGGATTTTGAGTTTGTGATCGTTACGTTTAGATAGATAAAACGGTGTCTTTCAGTAAATACCCTTGTTTATGCCTACCTTGTTGTTATATATTTGAAAAAACAATTTCAGCCTAACTTCCGTCGGCTCGAAGACAACAACTCCCAATTGAATTTTTGTTTCATCATTGTGACACTGTCTCTTGTATGGTACCTGCCCTGGACGTACCTGACCGCTCTGTTTTGAGTACTTTCTATCTGAGAAGTGAGGTAGGCTTCCAATGAATCCCATAGCGGGCAGGCATACTCTAATATTGGCCTTACACATGTAGTAAACGCATTCCGTTTTAATTCAATCTCACGACGTCTTAGATTTCGTTGAACAAAGTTAAGCGCCCGTCCCGCCTTACCAACTATCTCACTAATATGCTCATTCCATGAACAATCAGCAGAAAGCGCGACCCCTAAGTACATAGAAACATCAACTGTGGTAACCAACTCCTTATTTACACAGTAGCTATTTATCAGTGGTTTTGGTGATGAAACGGACTTTGTCTATTGATCCGCTTTTACCCTCAAGCTGCGTCAAATCTTCCCATGCTTATCGGACCGTTCGGAGAGGGCGAAACAAAAGCTCGCTGCTCGTGTTCACCTTGCAGATGAGTCATACATCTCGTACATCGACGATGTCTTGGCCCTCTGCCGTTGTGTGAGCAGCGAAATGACAGAAGCCGAGCGCGTTCGCCAGATCCTCAAAGGAATAGGCACGATCGCATTCAAGGTCTTGGGCATTCACAACCCTACAGCAGTCGAAAAATTACTTCGACATGCCACCGCCTAGACGAGGTGCCGTCCCTTCGCCTTCAGCAAGACAGCGATCCGCGCCTTATCCGCAGCATCCGCCACTCAACCTGTATCCGCACTATCATCCGCGAAGAACTTCAACAACATGAACAGAGGAGATCCACTGCTACCGTCACTTCATCCTCCATGCCAAATTTCGACCACTGCAACATTGTAAAGCAGGAGTTGGCAGCCATGACGTAACCGACAACACCTACCGCTCCCCCACCGCGCTGATACCCCTATACGTTGATATGGCACCCATGACGACAGCGACAGCATAGTTTGCTCAAAGTGCACGTCTGAAGCCCACATACGCCGCAATTTCGTCAATACCGCCTGCTGCCGTCATATCTGGGCCTACTGACCTTCCCCGGGGCCATTTGGCTTCTGTGGGCAGCAGAGCACCTGCTGCACCTTCGTATCCTGAGTGGCGTTCATCCAGTCCCATCTGCTTTACTGCGGTATACGCAGCCACACATCAGAAGAACGCTCCCACAATGTAGGCGAGGCGTCCTGTTACACGGCAAGGAAAAAGTGCAATATGTGCTATGTAGAACACCTGCGTCTTGATGACTGTTGCTTTCGCCGTTAGTGGCAGGTTGGCTGCTGATGTGACGTCTGCGGATCTCCTAATTACTCCTTCGCCGGACATTCTTGACACATCTCCTTCTTCAAAGTAAATGCCTAACACCTTTACAGCTTCGACATATTCGACATACCCTGGCAGCAGTTCCTTGAAGATCCTGAAAAGCAGTGCTTCACTTTCCGTTGTGTTTAAGAGAACCGGAGAGATGGGAGTACTAATCAAACACGTCAAGGAATGTACGATAGCTAGACAAGTTATGAAAAAGATATCGAAATATCGTCGGCGTATGGAACAGTTTTGAAGGTTTTACTGGCTGGCACCAGGAAACCCGCTATGCGCTTAGAGTTTACAACCTTTCAGAGGAAGAGTTCTAAAGACAAAACGAATAATACTGCGGACAAAGGGCAGCCCTGTCTTACTCCTTTCTGAACTGGAAAGCTTCTGGTGACTTCATACTTGACATACAGACAGCTTGCTAGATCCTGATGGAGTATTTTACACAAGTCGCACATACTGTTCCGGGAGGCCAAAGATGCGCGAAACAGAGGAGAGGTACCTGCGTTCTACTCTATCGAATGTTTTCGGCCTGATCAAGAGACAGAAATACTCCCGAGATCTGTTTCTCTTTGGCATATGCGAAAAGGTCTGTAACAACTGTAGAGGGTACGAAAACGGAACGCCCAGGTATTGCACATCACTGCAAGGGTGACACAATCTCTTTCAAGAAAGGCCGCAAACGTAGTGTTCGCACTGTGGCTACGAACTTATAGTCCGTGCCCAGGAGGGCGATACGCCTCCACGATTTTGCATCAGACGGCTCCATAACATCTTTCAGCAAGAAAGTCACTCCTCCTTCGCGGAAGGCCTGCGGTTTTTGGCCCTCGCATAACAAAACATTCTTGAGATCAGTGACCGCATCTTTCAAGTTACGGTAGAAACGCAGGTAAAATCCCGTGCGTTTTCCATCTAGGCCTGGAGGCATGGATGCATTCATTGTTTTTAGGGCGTGCCCTGCCTCTTTATCCGTTTGTGGGCATAATACTAATCCTTCTGCCGGGCCTAGTGATGGCAAACCGTCACAAAAAGCCGTGAGTATGGCACAAAATTAGTTATCCTGTGTGTCATAGTCCATAGCAAACAAATGCGCAAAGGTGGTTCGGAGAACCTCTCGAACTTCGTCAGGATCATTAACAGCGGTACCGTCCTCTCTAAGTGCATCATAGATGTAACGGGGCTGGCGTCGACAAACACGGATTCTCTGCGCGGAGGCCAACTTCCCAATTTCGTCCGTCGGTAGGTGGAGTTCCTTTGCTACTTTTGGAGCCGGAGACCTCTTCCTTCAAAGTTTTTTATATTACATTTTTTTGTGATTCAAAGTATTCGAGCTTTGCGAATGTGGTTCACCCACCCCTCTTTATAATTTGAATGCTCCGAAGAACCTCGTTCATCTTGGTCGTGAGGCGAGCGTGACGTGGTGGTGGTGCTCTCTTTATTACACCCAAAAAGTGGGGACCATTGCTTTCCCTGCCTGCTGAGCTATGATACGACACCGAGATTTCAAGCGATCCCATGTTGCCGAACTTATGCACGCCTCTTCTGCCAGTGAGGCAGCCAGCTCAGTTCGAAGCATGGACATGCTTTGTTTGTCATGAAGAATGGTTGGGTCCATCCTCCACGGTTTGTGAATGCTCGTTCTCGGGCTGACGTTAAATGTGAAAAGTAACGCAGCGTGATCACTGAAATTCTGTTGACATGGCACAGGCTGAACCACCTCACATTTTTGTATGTTTCGTATGATTTCGTCGGTCACATAAACACTATCAATGTGGATTTGGTGAGTGCTACAGGCTCGGGTTGCCACAAAACTGTCTCCGCGCAGAGCCGACCACCCACCTGTCAACTTCAGATCGTTTATTTATTATTTATTTATTTATTTATTTATTAATATTACCCTATAGGCACCAGAGGACCATTGAGTACGGGTGGGGGGGGGTTGCAGAAAAATCACAATAAATAAAACATAAAAAGAAGCTATATCGAAAAAGGAAGTAATGAAAATTGTACAATCGAGGGGGAAAGAACAAACAATATAAGCAAATGCGTTAAAATACAAAATGAAGAAAAAATATTTATCTTTAACTAATTGCTGCAGTTCTTTGGCGTAGCAATTGCTTGCTCTTCGTCCACGACCCCTGATGTCGCATGTGGTGTTAAAGGGACCGACAACCAACCTTTATGGCACTTGTTTTCTTTAGCGCAATGCAAAGCTTGCCGGTCAGTGTGTCTAATCACGAAATGGTAACGCGGAAAATGCCGTGGAACATTCGTAATCAAAACTTTTTGATCAGCAGCAAAGTCGTACAGAAACTGGAACGTTGAGAACTAACTGAACGAGACATCCGGGCACCCAGCCAAAAGATTTAAATAAATGCGGTCTCTTGCCCCCAACCTATTGTAAAGGACCTCATTACTTACGCTAGTTACACCCCAAACAAGTTTTAAATCTATTGCTTTGGAGTTGTTAATTCTCGTTCGCAATGTCACTGAAGCCGTAGCTTATAATACGCTGAAGTTTGATTTTTGATTTTCAATAGCGACGTTCCGACGACAGATAATGGCGCTGTTCCAAATGCAGATATAGGGCACGATACATTTGACTGTCATCTTTTCGCGCTGAGACCGGGTCGCCTGTGCTAGGAGGCGCCGCAGGCTTTGCGCCACCTTCGAAAGATGGCGCCATGCTGCGTCACCACACCGCGCGGATGGTTATTGGCCGAGGCGAGACGTAAACGAGGTTTAGTTCAGAACAGGTTCATTCCGACTCCGTAAGCTTTCAGGCCTGCATCGCGTCGTGGCCGCATGCCGCAGGCATAGCCCAAGATTTATCCCACACAACACACAGGAAACAATAGAGTCCATACGGACCAGTGCACAGTATGGCGTGGTGTGACGTGGTGTGGTGGAGTGGGGTGTTTCGTTGTGAAAGTCAAGTGTGCCGAACTTAAGATTGTGGCTAGTACCATCTCAACCAATCTGCTTTGCCGTGAGATATTTCATTGTCAGATCTACTCGCTATTACGGGAGAAGCAGTCATTATTATCAGTGACGAGTAAATTTTAAGCGCACAACCAGATGAGGACAGAAGAGGACACGCAAGACACGCGGACGCTAAAACGTGTTCTTTTCTGTCCTTGTGCTCCTGCGTGTTCTTTTCTGTCCTCGTCTGGTTGTGCGCTTCAGAGTTTAATAATATCTGGGGTTTAACGTCCCAAAACCACGATATGATTATGAGAGACGCCGTAGTGGAGGGCTACGGAATTTCGACCACCTGGGGTTCTTTAACGTGCACCTAAATCTAAGTACACGGGCCTCAAACATTTTCGCCTCCATCGAAAATGCAGCCGCCACGGCCGGGATTCGATCCCGCGACCTTCGGGTCCGCAGTCGAGCGCCGTGACCACTAGACCACCGTGGCGGGGCCTGCGCTTCAGAGTTTATTGGTCATGTCTTACCAACACGCCCAAACTGCCGTAATTGTGATCTTATCAGCGAATTTTCGAATAAGGGCTCTCATGTGTCACACCATGCTAAAGTTCACGTTTGGCCCTATACATACAGACGCGTAAATGTAGCGCCCTTTCAGAAACGAAATTTGTAAGCTTGAGGTATTCATAAAACATACATTCCCATTTGTCTGCAAGGGCGCAGCCTATTTTCTGCGGGCAGGGAGGGAGCGGGGCGGGGGTACACTTGATGGATGTTGATGTGTGCGCTTGTGTTTGTGCGCGTACATATACAAAGGCAAGATTGAAAAAAATCGGGGCGGGGGGGGGGGGTGTGAACCACCCAACCACTTCCTCTCTTGCAAACGTCAGTGATGGTCAGTCACACTGAGAATCCTGTTGAAAAGAAGTTAAGGAAGAATGCACTGGCGGTCAACTCTAGTAAGAGTGCATCCAATCGATGATACACCCGATCCATATTGCAGCATAGGAACCATGTCTCTATAAAGTGCCCATGAGGGTATTCAGGGATTATACTCTTTTACTAAATTGTCACGGAGGGCTCGCATCCGTTGTCTGCGTCACAGTACTTAACACACTTCGTATTCTTCGAAAAAAAATGGGGGACCCTTGAACTTCGCCTTTAAGAGTTGAACGCAATAGCGAAATCCGGCCCCTAGTGCGCACTTCAACCACGAAGTGCCTACTTATTAATGTGTATTGTTACACGCACACAGACACACACACGCGCGCGCGTGAGAATGGTACATACAGGTTTTTGATCTAAAGCAAGAGTCGCATGGCCGTCCAAGATACACGCCGCGCGCTTGCCGTCTCGGAGGCCATGAAGTGTCTCACAATGCCTCACAGATAGCAGCACATTATCTAGCGTTTCCTGTTTGCTTGATCAACGCCTTCTCTGGAAAGGCGGCATTGGCTTGATATGTTTTCCGCTAGATGGACACAGTTGTCCATTTTTAGAGCTGTTTGAAAGTTCGTGTGTGTTTTTAGCGGCGATGGCTGCACTATTCCCGGCCTTTTTCGACGTAGTTTGATGGCCTCCCAAATGCGCCTACAAATCGCCGAATGGGCTCGTTTTCGTCGTGACACCTTTCGAACAAAATGCGTTAAGGAAACTCCTTCCACTACATGGCATTTATGTAGTGTTTTTTTCCGAAGCAGCTGCAAGTAACATCGTGGCTTTGTGGTAGGACACCTGCTTGCCACGCGAACGGCCCGGGTTCACTCACGGACGATTTTTCGCTCACAACCAACGGTCCCGACACCGACGCCGAAGGCGGAATTTCTGCGACACGAGCTCTCTAACGCTATCGCGTTAAAACAAGTCTATTGGCCGCGAGATCGACCTATAGGTGGCAGCACCGTCGCCGCGTTAGTGTGGAGAGGCGGTCGGAGGCGCGTATACAAATGCACACAGTGGCGCTTCGTTGTGAGCGGTTTGAGCCGATTGCCGGCGAATAAAATGCGTTGATTGCAGCTTACTGGTAATATATACGCTCTTCATTGTTGAATCGATGCACGAAGATCAACCAACGTTACTATTACTGGTGAGAGAAGCGCACTCTGCCGATGAAAGGGATGCTCGCCCTGGATGACAGTCTGCGCTTACGAACTATATCACGTTTTTTGTTGTTTTCTCTGTACGTGTTCAGCTTGCGTTTTGTGTACTACGCACTGCAGTAGCACGACTGAACTATTCAAGTGTTTACTTCTTGTTCATTTGTATACCAGCTCATATTCCTGTGCAATGAGTTCAATAGCACTGTTCACGCAAATACGCATATATACGCAGGTAAGAGTTTAGCACAGAGCTTTCATCGATTGATTACGTGCACGACAATGATGCAACAAAGGTCCGGTTATTTTATGGAACAAGTGTCTTTTTTTTTCCAAACTGATAATGTCCGCTGCCTTCCATCAATTTATAACAACTCCACACAAACGCTCAAGATATTGTAAAAAGAAAGGATGAGATTTTGCGCGAAATTATACGACATAATTGTAAGGCACGCCGTCGGGATTAATTTTGAACATCTGAGCCCTTCAAAGCGTACCTAAATCTAAGCACACGGGTGGTTCTGCATAAATGTCGCCCCAAGTTAAAATTGCGCGCGGCAACTCCGTTTTATTACTGCCGTGTCATTCCACTGTCTGTTTTTTATTTTCTTTTTTTTAGGAACAGTTTCAGTACCGAAGTCTCAGACTTCACTTCCCTATTGCAAAAACCAGCGCCGTTCCAGTACCCCAACGTGATACCAGTATGTGTTTTGGCACTGGATCGCACTGGGAACACTGGTATACGCTAGAATTCACTGGGACTCCGGCGAAAGCACTGGGAAACAGTTGGGTTATTGCCGCTGTGACGCTGGCGCTCACTGGGAAGCGCTGGAGACGCTGGAATTCTCACTGGCGTGCGCTGGCACATACTGGAGCCTGCACTGTTCTGACAGTGCCGCGCGCTGCTTTCAGTATCGTGCGCGGCGGAATGCTTTGGTATGTTGAATATCGAAGTCGATTCGATGGTACCGATAGATGCTATCCTAACGTGTCTCAAACATGTGTCACAAATTCTAGCTTGGCAGAGAAAGACGAGGAGATGCGCACTATTTTCATGATGTACGTGATATATATGTGAAATCACGGTCAGTTTTATTGTTTCCCTGTCGAATGTGGAGAAAAATATGTTAATAACCCAAAGCAGCCAACATTGATCATTTTGCTTTCTACCACGCTTTTTTTTATTCATGCAGTGCCAATAACATCGTTAATTTTTGCGGAGCACGTACGTAGCAGCAATGAATACACATTTTGTGCACGCCGCTCACATATATATATATATATATATATATATATATATATATATATATCAGTTTTGCATCCGTGATGTGTTCCGGTAATGACTTCATATTGTAATGTTTGCAAGTCTGAAGGCGTTGGTCTGAACATACAGAGCAAATCGTTACATCGCCGTGCAGTTGGCAAGAAGTAAATGAGCTCTGGCTTCGCGACCTCTCCCAACAGAGGCCAGAAAAACAGCCGTCGTTCGATATCGCCACACCGGAAACGCATTTCAGGCAATTCTTGCACTTCCACTTACTTCAGCTATACGTTAGGTAACAGTTAAAAAGGTTTCGAGGCTAAAATGCAGAAAGTTCAACCATCGAAACTCATCTGCGCCGAGATCGGCTCTGCCCAGTGAGGCTCCCAGCGAGTGTTAGGCCTAGCGACCCGGCCGAGTCCGTCTACATGCCACCGGCGCTTCTTGGTTTAAGTACACGCAATTCGAACGTGTAAGATTTACTGGAAAGTATAGTCTGGACATCCCGTTAACCTAAATTAACCATTTTTCTTGTGTACGGTGTCCACAACAGGAGCGATGACCATCGATGCGACGCGCTTTCAGCAACAAACGCAGGCTCACTGAAAGCAGCCTGCCGCACTCGCCGGTACTTCTCTGACTCATAAGTGAGAACACATACCTGTCAACTGGTACGCGTTAGTGAACTAACACACCGGCATCTTTTTTCAAACTAATGTATTGTTTTTGCGGAGCGGTTTTATAGTTGTAGGTATCGATAGAACTGCAAATCGGAATACAGACACGCCCGCCCCGCTGTAATATTGTCGCTGGCGCGAGAAAACTACTCAGTATGAATTCATGTAGGCGCGTGTTTATCGAACGAGTC
This sequence comes from Rhipicephalus sanguineus, assembly GCF_013339695.2. Lineage (NCBI taxonomy): Eukaryota > Metazoa > Arthropoda > Arachnida > Ixodida > Ixodidae > Rhipicephalus > Rhipicephalus sanguineus. Next base: position 55,060,686 of record NC_051178.1, read on the forward strand.
ATCGTAAAGCTTCTGTACATGTTCATCATTAGCAAGGGAAGAAAACGGCTGTTAAATCGGCAGTAACAACCGTCAAACTGTACCCTGCTCCTCGATCCATTTGATATTTTTCGGAGTTAAAACGGGAATTCTTAAAGAAACCCAGCGCTCTTCCCATTGTGGGCATTTCATTCGTTGCGGGCCGCCCATTGTTTGTGTCTAATAAAGAAGAAGAAGAACAAAACTTTATTTTGAGGGAATGGGTAGAAAAGGGGGTACTCAGGAGCCTATTGGTTGGGGCCCCAAGTCCAGGGCCCCACTGGCTTGCGCCGCTCGCCTAACTTGACTCAGAAGCGCTAATTGCACCTCTGGGTCCGAGCTGGCAAGTTGTGCCTCCCACTGCTCCGAACGTCCTACAATGTTGCTGCCTAAAAATGAGTTTAAATTCGCTGGCTTTCGGTCACACTCCCACGAGATATGGTATAAAGTTGGCAAACCGCCGCACCACGGACAAGTGTTACGGTACAACGTGGGATGTATTTTACTGAGCCGCGATAAATTTGAAAAGACTCCCGTCTGCACCTTGCGGAGATCCGTAGCGTCTTCCCCTTCAAGCGATTTATGGGGGGCACTATATTTTTGAAGCAAGCGCGATTTGGAAAGGAAGATAGCGCCTTCCTTGAATACACGACACCGAAATATTTAACAAAAACGCTGTCTTACTGTATTGACTAGCCCTTTTACAGAGATATTGACGTGTTTCAGCGTGGCGCAGTGGTAGAGTACTCGCTTGGAGATTGAGAGGTGGCGAGTTCGAATCCTCGTGGTGGAGTTTTTTTTTTTTTCATATGGCTTTTTTTTATTGCACTAACGCTTTCTATATGACTTTCTTTACTAATATATTTATGCAGGGAACGTAGGCACCGCCGTTTTAACGCTGTAGAGCCGTTTTGAGCTTGAGTACCCAGCGCCTCCCAGTAAAACGCCGCTCCAGCGGCCCAGTATCCAGCGCGACGCTGGGCCCATAATCAGGCATGGCACTGGACGCTGGTACCCAGTGGCGCTGGGTTTTGCAATAGGGTTGATAGAAATATTTCGCTGTAGTGGGACTGTAGTGCCGCGGTTATACACCTAACAACAACGCGAAAGTGCATGAGCCTCGTATTTGTTTACTACCGAGTCGCTGAAACGCTGCATTTACATACTATTTAATGTTCCTCATGTTTGGGACTATGCCAAGCGCACTTTAGGGTGTGCTTGAACCAGAAAGCGGCACCAACACTGAAATGATTCGGGCGAACGAAGGGTACGACAACAATACACAGCCCTCTCTAAAGTCGCACTCACTGATCTTATTACAATGCGCATGCAGTCGAGCAAGCTCATTTGCTTCTGCGCAGCATGTTAGGTATACGTACGAGCAGTTAAACTCGTGCTAACATAACAGAACAAACCGCCCTTTGAGAAATTGCAGGACGTAGACGCACATGCAAACACGACGTGGCTAGCAGACGACGCAGGGAGCAATCAACGCTAGGCGCGCTTCAGCCAACAGCCGCCATGCGGCGACTCCGCTCGATCTCGCGGCCACTACTCGATCTCACCACTACCGTTCAGCACTACCAAGGCTACGGGCTGTAAGCAAGCCACACGCTTGCGCAGCGAAACATAGTTCCAGACATTGCAAAAGTATCGAAAGGTGGGCTTGTTGGCACGGCTGATACATTTGCGCTTGTTTGGCACGTATTACGTCACATCGATGCGTGATATGTTTATTCTTCTTCGCATTTATGTCGTATGCTTTTATTTGCCGTATCAGTAACCGCCGGTAACTGTGGTTACAAATCAACATGGCGTCACCCCTGCAGAGGCGACCGCCCGCTTCGATCCGAACTTGCGCTTGCTATTCGCCCACTGCGCTGGCAGCAACAAATAAATGGCGAAATGATCCACCGCTTTGTGCCATCTGACGCTGAGGACAAAGCATCAGGTACATTTTGTCGTTATTTGCGAAATCGGCTGTTTGTTTGCCACACCTCCTAAGCCTAACGCGCAGATAGTTTGATAATGGTTCTTGGTTTAAAGGCCAACTCCGGCGATTTTTTGGCCATGTCAAAGTAATGGTGCTTTTATGTTCCTGAGACGCTCCTGTTACGGGCCCGATAGCAGAAATACTCGGCAAATTGGAGAATAATTTTAAATAAGCAAAAAAGCGCAACACCGAAACCGAAAGCCAACCAGTGTACTTTCTACGTATGACGTAGACGTTGTTACGAACCAACCGGAAGTCATGCAAGGCATGCCGGTCACGCCGGCGCGGAGTATGAAAACTGTGACAGCCGGGACGACCAGCGAAGCGCCGGCCAAACCAACGCTGTCTGTAGCCTTGTGCACAGCAGACGCTCGCTGTAGCGCCCGAAGCGCCGAAGTTAGCGGTGCCCTCAGCTGCGTCACTTCCGCCGCCTTACCAATACTGACGTCACAGACGCAATGTTGCCAATAATTGTGGGAAGCCAGGAGGGCGTTTGCAGACAATCTTTAAAATTCATTTGCAAACAATCTGCGCATGTCTCAAGCCTGTAATTTGACATAAATGACGGAAACGTGCAAAGGAACGTACCCAGCGAATTTCATTGAGATCCATCGACTTCGAAAAATCGCCGGAGTTGGCCTTTAATTAATATCTGGGGTTTAACGTCCCAAAACCACGATATGATTATGAGAGACGCCGTAGTGGAGGGCTCCGGAAATTTCGACCACCTGGGGTTCTTTAACGTGCACCTAAATCTAAGTACACGGGCCTCAAACATTTTCGCCTCCATCGAAAATGCAGCCGCCGCGGCCGGGATTCGATCCCGCGACCTTTGGGTCAGCAGTCGAGCGCCATAACCACTAGACCACCGTGGCGGGGCATAATGGTACTTGGAATTCATTCATTCAGGAAGTCACGAATACATTGCTGCCGAAGCATCAGCACATTAATCTAAAGCAAATACAAGCGTCAATTTGTAACTTACGAGCCACATAGGGCACGATGATGACTCGATAAATTCATGTAGCCTTCACAGTGCTGAAGGGAACTTCTGAGGTAGAGTATAGTACTTTTGATGTCTAGCTGGATGCACGTCCTTTTACGTTTCCCATTTCTCGAGCAAACTGCCGTATAATAGAATATTTTTAGTAGCTGCAGTGTCGTCCTCATCGTAATGTTGGAGCGGAATGTGTCATTTCTCAGGCGCTGTAAGTACATGTCGTAATGGGTAGCCAAAGTGCTGCGAGGAGAGACCGTAAGTGTCAACCGTATATATATATATATATATATATATATATATATATATATATATATATATATATATATATATATATATATATATATATATATATATATATAGGCTTTTTATTGTCGTTGAACCTAACAATACAACTGACGCAAATCGTAAAACCTGACGGCTCCAACACTCACTGATCGAGATGACATTTGATTCTTACGCCCATACTTCACACGCTCTTCTTGCAGCAAATCTCTTTTTTCCCCATCTTCAACAGGGTTAGTATTTGTGGTCATGTACCCGTAGCACGTATATGCCTGAGCTAGAAGACAACTTTGATCGGTAGGGACGGCACCATTTGCATTTTAAGTGCTCCCGAAATGACAGCTTCGATGCGTTGGCTATGTGCAACCGGGTACCCAACGCGTTCTCGGCCTGTGCTCTGGAATGGATGTGCCATTTTGATATAAAGTATATGCAGCCTTTAATGTATAGATATATGCCCAGTACTTCTCCGCACAGACGTGTTGTATTAACATTTTTCCTTTACAAACGTTGTGTATTTTCATCGTTTCCGCGAGGAAGACTGGTAATGGCTACATGCATGGAGGAAGTAATACTTAGGAGGGACAATTACGTCACGTAGCCAGCCTTCGTAAGCGAACGCTTCGAGGCAGCAGTGCCAGCACAACACGTGACTTTTTGCGTCAACATTATGCCATAAATGAGATTTGCCGACACTTTTAGGCTTGGTTTGTATGCAGGTTTATGTGAACTACCTATACAGATGCGACGGTTGGTAACATCCGGGTTATGTGTCTCAATCAGCCATTCTTCGCTTATAATGGCGCTATCCACAACCGTCGGTTCGCGCCAACATTAATTTGATACGATGAATGCTTCTGTTGCGGGGAACTCTGGATGTGCATTCAGGCACATAGTCATACTTTATATTTTAAGATTTCTGCAGTAAAGCTAGCGGGAAAAAAATTAGTACAGCGGTGCTTTTCTCTTCTCTTTCTTTTTTCTTTAGCGGTTCAAAGTCTACGATTTGCAGCGCACCTGTTGGAAAAACGCGTTCTTAAGGCGTTTATAAACAGAGCAAGAACCTAATCCTGGAATATTTTATAATCTTTGATTACCTGCAGCTCTGTGAGGATTCCTTAGGTTGAGGACCCTTCGGCTATGAGAAAACTCTTTAGTAAAATAATGTCCTGCATATTCGATGTGTATTCCGTCTTTTCCTATGAATCAACTCATTTTTACTGAAACGTCCTAAACCCATTCCTAACCTGTACGCTGTATTAGCGAAACTTAGAGCTGGCTCATCAGGACAACGTTGCTGTGATGCGCTACACACTGAATATGGACGCTTACTTCATCGCCCTGTAAACCATTAATTGTGTCGAGTGAACGCGGGATAAACTACTAGGGAGGCAACTGTCCTTCACTCTAATGGCTCCACGCGGTTTTCATAACTCTATCTGCAGGAATAGCTTCTGGACAGCAATGTATCTGCACCAGAAAGCGAGGCTGCTTGAAGGGTTGTAAGCCTTGTTGAAGCAGCTTTGCTAAATAGATACTTTTCCGCGTCAGCTTGGTCCACTCGTGTCAAAAAGCTGTCACTTCGGCCAAATAGCAATACAGACTGTGCAAATTCTATTTTTACCGTTCAACAAAATCTCAACTCTTTCTATGGAAAGGCGTTTCACTTTCTTGTTATGAATGATTCCGATGAAAGAGGTACCAGCCATCATTTTGATACCTTCATAAGCGCAACCGCTGTGGTGGTAACGTTGTGAATCGCTACAGATGAAACCTTTCAGGATCAGGTTTCTACAAATGCGAGGGCAAGTGAAAGCATAAGGTGATTTTAATTGGATGAAACTACATATGCAATACATAGACTTGTTCTTCATTAGGTGGAATACTCGCTTTAGGACATCGCCGTTCTCAAGGAACTAAACACTTTTTTTCTATTTTTTAACAGCGAAGCTGCTCAGCAAATCGTTCCTTGTATTGTGTCTCGTATCACAAAACTATCATCATCATAAACGCGTATGTGCCACAAAAAGTGGGTAAATCCCACCACTCACCACTGGTCCACTAAAAATGAAGAAGGCAACAGTTAGGCCAACGAATGGCTACAAAGCAACTCGCGCCTAACTATACGCAGCCATGGGTCCCTGAAGATAAATCGCACTCCCGAGGAAGAAGCCGCGATCCGAGAATCGAGGCTTGCCACTATGCGCGAACGTCAACGGCAGCGCCGAGACGATCCGGAATATAAGGCGAGGTAATCGGAACAGAAGAGACTGCGGTGGCAACAAGATCCCGAATAGAGGGAGCCTGAACATGCGACAAATGCTGCTCGTGTGCGTTCCCTACGGCAAGATCCAGCCTACCGAGAAGCGGAGCGAGCCCGTGCCTCCACCGGTGGCGCCGACGCCACCATCACTACAGCATCGTAGTCCTTGTCAAAGACGAGTACGGCGGGTGGAGAACCGAGGACGATTAGGCAAAGATGGAGACCAAACTTGCCTACAACCTCGCTACAGCCAAGCTCTAGGAAAGTTCAACCTCGTTACAGCCAAGTTCAAGCCAAGGTCAACCTCGCTACAGCCAAGTTCAGCCTACATACAGCAATAAATAAGCATGAGACCGATCAGCTTCACTGTGTATCGAGCTTTGCGCGGCTTACTGCAAGCTTTGAGCCTTTTTTGCGTCGTGTTTCCTTTCGTGAGCCCATTCATTAACTTGAGGAGTCTTAGAGGACAAAGTGCTAGCTTGGCACTAACCGGAAAAGATCGTATCCACCGCGATACTTTCAAATAAAGTGCTATGCGATTTGAAAGATATCCCATCATCCTTCAGAAGAACTAAACAGCATCTCGGGACCAAACTTCGTGATTAGGTCGTCACTTTTATGCAAGCTTCCATTTCAGCTAATAAACCATGAAGGCGTCACTCCCTTGTTCACCTCGGCTTCCGTGTATACGACTAACACAAACAGGAAACAGGTCTAGAGTACTTCGCTCCACACACTTGATTGATCGGATCACTATTGTATGCCGTACGCGCTGTAGTTCCCACAGAAGCGACAGGACAAGTACTCCAGAAAAGGTGGTCGAACATCATAGCGGATTGCAAGCAGTACTACAGGTTTTCCCGCTCAATTTAATCCAAGCGCCAGCCAAATTAATCTAACCGCCAGTCAATTTAATCCAGCCGCCACTCAATTTATTCCAAGTGTCAGTCATTTTAATTCAAGCGCCACTGAAATTAATCCAACCGCCAGCTGATTTAATCCAATCGCCAGCGAATTTATGCCAAGCAGGTCGTACGTGACTATTTTGCGACTTCAAAACGACCCACAATTTTCGGAATTGCTTGGAGTGATTAGCTGTGGAGTGATTTAAAGGGTGATTTATTCAGCATGTGTAGAGTAGAGCACGAGTGAGTCACTAGTGATCACTTTGTCCGGTGTGACCGCTGCTGCAAAAATCCCCCTCGTGATCACTGGTATCAAAGGGTGATTAACTGAGCGCTTATGTCGGAACTCTTGCAGGCACCAATTACATTGAGTTTTCGTGATCACTAGTGATATGTCCAGCTCTATCGTCTCGTTCCTTTTTGTGACGTTGCATCATGGGTATCAAACGAAACGACACTGAAAGGGTCACAAGACCTTTGTGTCTAAAATATGGTACGATCGAATCACTCATGATAAGCAGTCCAAGTTACAATTCGAGCTGGTACTCATCGGCATCAAACAAATTGTAATAAAATGAGCATTACAGTAGTCAACATTGCGAGGCTAATCACTGCGGCCTATTAGCGATCACTAGTGATGTGTTCAGATCGATTATTTCGTATACCCATGCAATATTGCGTCATGGATATCAAACGAAAGGTCACTGAAATGGCGATACAGTTCTTGTGTGTAAAATGTGGTGCGACTGAATCACTAGTGATAAGAAATCACTTCCTTTTTAAAGCAGTCCCAGTTACAATTCGAGTGTGTACTTATTGGTATCAAACAAAGTGTCATAAAATAAGCATTGCAGCAGTCACCACTGCAAGGCCAATCACTCCGACCTATTAGTGATCACTAGTGATGTGTTGAGATCGATGACCTCGTACAGTCCTGTAACATTGCATCATGGGTATGATACGAAAGGTCATTGAAAGGGCGATACAGTTCTTGTGTGTAAAATATGGTATGACCGAGTCACTGGTGATAAGAAATCACTTCATTTTTAAAGCAGTCCCAGTTACAATTCGAGTGTGTACTCATTGGTATCAAACAAAGTGTCATAAAATAGGCATTGCAGCAGTCACCACTGCAAGGCCAATCACTCCGACCTGTTAGTGATCACTAGTGATGTGTTGAGATCGAAGACTTCGTACATGTCTGCAACATCGCATCATGGGTATCATACGAAAGCTCATTGAAACGCCAATACAGTTCTTGTGTGTAAAATATGGTACGACCGAGTCACTAGTGATAAGAAATCACTTCGTTTTTAAAGCAGTCCCAGTTACAATTCGAGTGTGTACTCATTGGTATCAAACAAAGCGTCATAAAATAAGCTTTGCAGCAGTCACCACTGCAAGGCCAATCACTCCGACCTATTAGTGATCACTAGTGATGTGTTGAGATCGACAACTTTGTACATTCCTGTAACATTGCATCATGGGTATCATACGAAAGCTCATTGAAAGGGCAATACAGTTTTTATTTGTGAAATATGGTACGGCCAAGTCACTAGTGATAAAAGATCACTTCGTTTTTAAAGCAGTCCTAGTTACATTTCGAGTGCGTACTCATTGGTATCAAACAAATTGTCATTAAAGGAACATTGCAGTAGTGACCGCTAATCGCCCTTAAGTATCAGCGATCACTAGTGATATGTTTTGATTGATGATCTCCTACATTCCTGTAACGTTGCACGATGCGTGTGAAATCAAAAGTGATTGAAAGGGTGATGGAATCATATTCTCAAGGCTTGGCAGGACGGAGTCGCTAGTGATGACGAGTCGTTTTGTCTGGTAACCTACACGTGCCTATAATATTCACATGTAGTGGATGGTATCAGTAAAGGTATCAATAATAGAGCGTCACTGAAAATTTCGTTAACTGAGAATACTGATGGATACTAAATATGCAAAGCAAATAGCATAGAATACGTAGGTTACGCGCACTTATGTAAAAATTCAAAAAGCACTGCGCACTTCGTAGGAATTTCATCTTGTAATGTGCTGCCAGGAATGACACGAACCGAACAAAATGAAAGGCAGCATACGGTGATGCGTAAACTGACAACTTACATCATTTCCAGCATGGAAAGGCTATGCTGCGTTTCGTTTTCTTCGGCCCTTCACATTCAAGGCCGCGCGTTACACGATGAAGTCATACCGACGAGCCCTCGTTGCCGCCTTATCAGCTTCGTAAGCATCCTATTTTTCTGAAATGGTTTAGTGTTGACGCATATTCGCTGAAGTTTAAAGACAAGAATATAGTGAGAAGCCTTTGATTTTGATTTTTTGAGTCCCCTCATTACGGCAGCAATAAAACCTATATAAATGGACAACTACGAGTGAACGTTGTAATAGAATAATCCTCTGGAAAAGCAAACTTTGTTATTTATGTCTTTGTTTTGTAGCTCCTCGCCATTTCTAGTGTGTATCTTTAAGGCCACCGAGTGCCTTGTATTACAACGGACTTGGCTAACAGGATAAACGGACTAAATGTTAATGGAGCTGAAGGAGTGACTCATCAATCTTTTCGTAGCATGTTTATGACCAGGAAGACCACACGTCTCTTGCTTTATTATCTCTTTACCGTTTAATAACCCGCCTGGCATGTTATCGCAATGCCGAACCGAAAACGCTACCCGTGTAAAACATTCTCATGTTGTTACGAAACAATCATTGTTCCTATAACCTCGAGCTCTTCTAATCAGTCATGGAAATGATGATGATGAGAACCCGTGAAAGCAAGCCCGGAAAAACCAACTTTATTATTGGGAACATAAACGTCTTCTAAATTGGGAGCTGTGCTTGTGTTGCTGAGCAGTGTTTTACATATCACGGCAGTCCAGAGCGGCTTGCACATAAGTGTAATTGTGCCTATCATAAGCGGCACACTCTACACGCTGGATGAGCTGCGTAAAGCGCCTCGCAACCTCAACCAGCAGGGCACGGCGATGCTCTTTCTTAGATGCCTACCGGTGTTGTGAGAAGGTCATCTCTCCGCTCGGTGAGGAAGCCCTTGACACCTGTCTTGAATTTTGAGAACAGTTCTTCAATTCGATTGAAAAATGGGCTGTAGGGCGGTAGCCGCTTGAGTGTGTGCTCGCTTGCAGCGAGGGCAGCCTGTTCAGCGCGGCGGTGCGCTGGTGCGTTGTCAAACAAGAACACTGCCTCTGTTGCTGGTTCCTGCTGAAAAACTTTTGCCGACACTTATGTGAGAAAGTCGTTAAACACAGCCCAGTGCACCTTGTCCGCAATACTCCAATGCAGAAGGCCATTTGCCGACATGCAGGCTATAATATTTATATTCGTACACTTTGTGCTAGTGGAGAGAGGGTATGCTGGAGCACCTCGTTTTGCTCTTCCGAAACTGCGTGAGCACCACACGTTGAAGTTTGTCTCGTCAATGTAATATCGTGTTAATGTAGTTCCCTCGTTTTGAAGCCTTTGGGCATAACGACGCCGCAACTTTTTCACATTGGTGCGATTTCGGTCTACTGGCCTCTGCGTGAGCAGTTTTACTGAATAACCATGGCCATCAAGAAGCCGATCAATTGTCGATACGCTGACTTCAATATCAGGCATCTTCTCCACGAGAGACCTCCTTATTTGTTCCAGGGTGAAGGATGGATTTTGTTCTAAAATTTCTTGCAGGGTATCGACTACGTCTGGGCCAAACTTTTTCGACGAACCTCCACGTGTCTTCGCTGTTTCACGGTCAGTTGCCGCAATAGAACGCACTGTCTTTATATTTATTCCCAGTGTTTGGGACAGCACTTTCAGATCACCTCCGTGTCTGTGAACATCTATGATCCGGCAACGATCCAAAGGAGAAACGCGAGCGTATTTTTTCTTCTCTTCGTCAGGTGTCTTCCGTGGTCTTCCAGGGCGTCGATTGTGGCCGTCTTCCATAGCAGCAGTACACACAGCGCAAACTCTCAGCTAATTCAAGGATCACGCACGCGCAGACATGACGATTCCGTGACCAGACACTTCGATGTCCGTCTGCTCGTCGTCTGCGTCCCACCACGTCTGCTTGGCGTCTACGTGAAAGTGACCCGCGAAAAGCAGGTGGATATTTTTACAAAATGTGGGAGACACGTAAAAAATTTTGCGAGAATATCGTTATGCTATTTTTCACGATCCGAAACAAATGCTTTCATTTGAACTGAAACAGACGACAACCTGCCGCGCCTGTTTTTGGCGGGTCACCGGATAAAGTGATCACTAGTGACTCACTCGTGCTCTACTCTACACATGCTGAATAAATCACCCTTTAAATCACTCCAGAGCTATTCACTCCAAGCAATTCCGAAAATTGTGGGTCGTTTTGAAGTCGCAAAATAGCCACGTACGACCTGCTTGGATTAAATTCGCTGGCGATTGGATTAAATCAGCTGGCGGTTGGATTAATTTCAGTGGCACTTGAATTAAAATGACTGGCATTGGGATTAAAATGAGTGGCGGCTGGATTAAATTGACTGGCGCCCTGTATAATTTGGCTGGCGGTTGGATTAAATTGAGCGGGAAAACATGTAGTAAGATACCACAGGCCTATGCACGGGAACCATTAGCGTTCCAACCTCACATTACGCATCGCTCACGTGAAATCGATAGTGAAATTTCACAGGATTTCAAACGGACGATGGAATAATGAAGTCACCAAGCATATCACAAAATATTCGCAGCAATAGTCAAATAAGTACCCGCCTATTTGTCTATCCACTAGGAATTTTTTTCTTATTAACAACATAGGCCTGCTAAGATGGGCGAAGTACGCTTGGTGCATAGCGGCGAGACCGTAAAGAAAGGCTCACCAATGCAGCAGCCTTCGACACGCCTCAGAAAGTGTTCCCCGAGCTATCGCCTTGATTCAAAGCTCGCTACGGCTATATACGAATTAGCGAAGGTTCAGAGACGTCATATCGGCTGCGTCATCCAGCACAGGTTTCATGTGACACAGTTTCCGTTTTCTCCTATATACGCTGCAACAGTTTCGGGCAGTTATGCGACGTTTTTGAGCTTACGCTAAGGGTTTTACTTATTTTACTTTCGCTCCCACTGGCCAAACGCATGAGCGTCGATTGCCGGTGCTTATTATGGACTTTGCTTGCCGCATTGTTATAGCATCAACGCTCCGCAAGAAGCGGAAGCGCCAGGCCTCACGAACCACTATGTTTATATGTCGTCTGCGCGGCGACGCCTCTGAAAGATATCCTGTTTCTCAATCTCGGCTGGATCGGTAGTAAACACTTATATCTACAGTAACAGCCCGGTGTCGTAATCAGCGACGCCCAAGAGGAAAGGCGTCAAGAGACAGCTGTTCAAGCCGCTTTCACACAGTACAACTGCGCAGGCCAACATTGGTCTTCTGACTGCCATTGCGAATAATTGGTTCTTATTCTCGAGACTCTAAGGAAGCTATTACGTTATGTGCTCAGTAGAAACACAAAGAAGCCATTTGAAAGGGATATGAAAATGATGGCTCGCTGAGACAAAACAAATTGAACTGGCAATGTTGACTGCGTCCACACTACCGTAGGTGATACAATATGTGTAGAAAAAGGCGCGTAAAACGCCAGAACTTTTCAGCAGGCACACGGGCCTAGCGTTCACAGGGTTGTCCATTAACCCCCGCCCCCATTTCTGCCGACCCCTCCTGCTGAGGCCCTTGCGATGAGCATGCAGTGCAAGAACGAGATATTAAGTGGGGGTTGACGCCCTCCTTTACGCCCCCCCCCCCTCCCTGTGTGTGCTCGACGTCTTTCCATATGCTTACATTGTTTTTCCGTTGCGCATACTTCACTAGCAAGCGCGGAGCTTTTAGCTTCAGAAATATCTGCGAAGAAAACCTTTCTGAAGCCTTCTGTGCAGAAATGTACACATATTAGTGACAGTTTTGTACAGAATAAAACAGCTAATGCAAGCCTCTTGAATCTTCAAGTATGAAGAAACTGACTCTTTTTACTTCAGGAACTAGATACTGGTGCACGTGCTGAAACACTAGAAGAAAAAAAACTAAATAATCTATGTGCATATACATAGCTCGACGAAAACATCCGATACGTACCGTGTCTGTAATTCCACGCAGATTTTTGTTTCTTTCGGCTGCATAAACATATGCTTTTCTGAAGACCTTCCATGCAGCATGAAAGTTTTTGTAGGAAAATGGTTCACAATACACATAATAGTTGCATTCAAATAAAGCAGATGGGCTTTTATTAAGTTTTATACTGGTCAATATTTCTAAAAACAAGCGTATTTTGGTAATTGTATTTGGAATTATTGCAGTATTTTGTAATCCCAAGGGAAGCGGAATGCAAGAACATCCGTGCGTTTACAATTAAGTTAGCGTTAAAGAAACCACGGTGGTCAAATTAATGCGGAGTCCACCGCTGCGGCGTGCCTCATAATCCTATCATAGTTTTGCCGCTAAAAACCAAAGCGTCATTAACCTTTAGTCCCACGTCCACAAACACATAGCAACAGCTTTTCGGCATTGTTGTCCAACAATGTGTGTTATGCATTGCGCACTCTTTCGGCCGGCAGATAAATAAAGCATGAAAGTGGACACTAGCTGGAATGTCTGCTGTGTGTTCGTGTATATGCATAACCTGTGTGAGTAATGGAGCGGCAACGTGAAGACGAAACTGTAGATAGCCACCTTGATTTCCGCAGTAAGGCGTTAGAGAGGTGATTACACGCTCAACTCGCCCGCTCTAACGGTCTTCCAACTTTGGTTTAATAGGTGCTGTCATCGCTCCAAACACGGACCTGTGAGTGGAAATGGTCTCTGGAACGATAAAATAGAAAACTAGAAGACAGAGGACAGAGACAGAGCGTTTGACGTCCACGTGGCGGCTCTTGGCGTGCTCCTTGGAAGCCATCCGGCCATCCCGCGCCGGTCCCTCATGAGCCACCCACGTGAGTCCGTCCGCGAACGCCAGTCACAGAGCCTCGAGAAGAAGGTGCGCGTACGTGCTCTCTTCCACTTCGCGCAGCTCGAACGGCTCGAGGATGTTGAGCGCCTCGAGGAGCACGCTGCCGTGGCTGGGAAATGGCACCGTGTGCCGGGCACCGCGATACCTCGTGCTCACGGCAACGACCATGCCATCGCCGCGCTCGGCAAAGTGCCGGAGGAGATCGGCTGCTTCCAGGACGCCTCCCGCGCGCTTGACGGCCGCGGCCACCGGTTCGGCCACGGGCCCCTTGTAGAAGGCGCCCGCGCCCTCTTGGCCCAGTCGCTCTAGAACGTCGGCAAGTGGCTTGTTGCACAGCAGCTGTCCAGCCCGGGGCACAGGTAAGAAGTGGCCTCCCCTCACCAGGGAGCCCAGCTTGGAATCGTAGGTGACCCAGTGGGCCGCGTTCACCACGCCCACCGGGAAGCCATCGCGAGCGAGACGCACGGCAGGTGCCAGGACCTCACTCATGGACACCCGTCCGCTGCCGCAATGGCGCAGGGTGTCGAACCAGCCCTTGACGGCACCAGGAACTGTGGCCTCCATGCCAGAGTCCGCTCCTGCCGCAAACAGCTCCCGGGTCAGGGCTTCAGGGCTCGGACCACTTCCGTCGATGCAGCGCACGGTGCGCGTCTTCGCATCGTAGAAGAGGGCGAAGCAGTCGCCTCCGATGCCCGTCGCGTACGGCTTGAGCACCTGGAGCGCGGCCGCAGCTGCCACCGCCGCGTCGGCCGCATTGCCACCACGGGTCAGCACCTCGATGGCTGCAGCGGTGGCAAGTGGGTCGTCGGTGCTGGCTCCGCCTTTGGACAGAAGATGAAGAAGCACGAGAGCCGGGGCAGGAAAGACAAGGAGGATGAAGTTAGAAATAACGCAGATTAAGATGGACGCCAGTTTCATACTGAAGCTTTAATGCTGTTCCGTTCTTTTAAGAAGGAACATTACATTATTTTGGCGCAGCCGGCCATCGAAGCCATCATGTGGGTGACGTTCTTCATTGACGAGACCTCCGAGGAGAAGATCACCTTTTCGAAGTACCAAGTTCAAGACGAAGCAGCGGTAGACCTACCTCGTGAGCTCTACTCGGATGAACTCGTGAACCTGGTTGTAGAAAAGGCAGCCGTGGACACTACTGAACTACGACGGAAAGGTGTTGTGAAAGTGAGCTTGCGTGTGGCGACCTTCAACGACCTAGTTCTTGAACCAGCGCGTCGAAAAGGCTCAGGATCACGGTCTTCGACGGAAGAGGTGAGCCTCGTTTTGGAAGCTCTTCAGCTGCAACAGGAACAGATTGTTCAACAAAACCAAATAATGACATCTCTTATAACCTCTCTGAATGCTGAGAAACCGATGCCTAAATTCGTAGAACCTGATGCCTTCGACGGTTTGTCTTCAAGTCCAGCAAGTTGGCTTGATTTCTACGAATATGCCGCTGGAAAAAACAAGTGGCTCTCTGATGAGGCTAAAATCACCAACATGCGCGTTTACTTGAGAGGTGTTGCGCGAAAGTGGTATGAAATATGCATTCTGGAAGATAGTGACGACTCTTGGAGCCAGTGGAGGAAAAAGTTTTTGACTGCATTCCGAAGCAATCCAGTACAAAGATGGAACACGGCGCTTAATTTCAAGTCTGCGCAAAGCTCCCTTGTCGAGTACTTCTTTGAGAAACGCCGTCTTTTAAAGCTGGCTGAGCCTTTGCTTCCATCTACGGCCGTAGTTGCCTTAATAATGCATGGATTGCACACTGAAGTGTTGAAGCAAGTGCAAATACTGTCACCAAAAACTCTAGATGACCTCCTCGCGTGTCTTCAGAACATACCATCAGCTTCGGAAACAAGCATAACCGCCAAGTCAAGCAGCTGTTTCAGTCGGAGTAAAGCGGACTGGTCAAGCCGCGCTCAGCGAGAACCGAGCCACCTCGCAAGTAGCACAGATAACTTGCCCTGGCGCGTTCCAAGAGGTCGAGTGAATAATATCGACACCGAAGCTCAGAAGTATTCGACAGAGAAAAACTAATAAACGAGGGTGATCAGTCCCACCCGATTACTCCAAATGAGACTGTTTATTTAAGTTGCTCTAGCCTACTTCACATTCCCGTCAAAGTAGGAAACAAACATATGATGGCTCTGGTAGACAGCGGTGATTCTGTGTCCATTATAAACGCCAAGCAGGTGGATGCAAGTCGCTTGCATAGTGGAAGAATCCTACGGGTACAAGGCTATGATGGAAAAGTAACGTTGCATGATCAGTGGGCCTTTGTAAACATCGAGTTCCAGGGTCAGAAAATAGAGAGCGAAGTGTTGGTGATAGAGGGGGTGACGTACGACTTCTTGCTATCAATACCAGATATAACGAAACTAAAGATCAACGTGTACTGGGACGATGTGGTTCTAGTCGAAGGAGAACAAGGAACGAGACAAATCAGGGTAGACAAGATAATCTACGAGTTGTCAAGTGCGCGGAGGATATCGCAGCGACCTACCCTGAACTGGTATGCATAGGGAGCTATCCTCAGGCGATGAAGTCACACCAGGTTCCTTTCGAACTCGCTGACAAGACCGTCATCCGAAAAGCACCTTACAATATGCCAAGGGAGCCAAAGATGTGGCTCAAGAAAGAGTTGCAGGAGATGCTAGATGCTGATATCATACGACTTTCGGTATCACCCTTCGCTTCTCCCATAACGATCGCACCGAAAGAAGACGGAACCTTCAGATTATGCACCGACTACAGGGTTCTCAATCGTCAGACGGAACTCGTACCATTTCCTATGCCGAAGATCGACACAATTATAGATGAGACCGGGGGTTGCCGACATTTTTCCCGCATCAATTTATGCAAAGGTTTCTGGCAGATCCCACTAACCGAAGAAACAATAATGTACACCGCTTTTATCACGCCATTCGATCTCTACGAGTATAACTGGCTTCCTTTCGGTTGGAAAAACTCGCCAGCGTGGTTCCAGAAGATTATGAACGACGTCCTCAAGCCATTCCTTGGTGTTTTTTTGTAATGTGTACATAGACGACATTATAGTCTTCTCCAAAACAGAGGCTGAGCATCAGGACCATCTATCTCAGGTGTTAAACGCCTTGAGCTTGGCACATTTCAAGGTTAATTTTAAGAAGAGTGCATTCTTTCAACAAAATGTTGTGTTTCTTGGAAGAGTCTTCGATGGGAACACCAAAAGCACAAAACAAGAGTCCGTCGAGAAGATCTCCCAGTTGAAGAAACCATATGACGTCCATTCACTGCGTGTGTTCTTGGGATTGGCAGGACATTTCCGATCTTTCATAAAGGACTTTGCTGTCAAAACTAGATGCCTCACGCGCTTAACGAAGAAAGAAGTTCCCTTTGAATGGAGTGACGAATGTGAGAGAGTCTACCGTGACTTGGTGCACAGAATTTCTTCTGACCCAGTTCTGCGCATACCAGACTTCACTTTACCCTTTGAATTGAACACTGACGCCTCACATTATGGGACTGGTGCAGTGTTGTATCAAAAATGTATTGAAGCATCCGGCCGAGAAAAGCGACACGTAGTAGGTTACTACAGTTACACCTTCAAGCCGTCTGAAACAAACTACACTACTACGGAAAAGGAAGCACTGGCTGTTCTGAAGGCCGTTGAGCACTTCCGCTCGTACCTGGAAGGTACAAAGTTCACTTTGTTCACCGATCACCAGGCACTCACTCATCTCTTGAATATGACCCAAACTAAAGGACGTATTGCCAGATGGGAGAATTACTTGCAGCAATTTGACTTCACCATCTCGCACCGACCAGGACTGCTTTTAACCGATGCAGATGCTCTATCAAGATTGATGGTACAAAACAACACGGAACAATCCGAAGAAATCAATGAAGTGAAGCTGTGGGAAGGCTCAGAACATCTGGTTTTTACTTAACGTCGGTATCAAGTCCCACCAACTCTTGTTTCCAGAGGGCTTTACTTGTACCACGATAGCCCAGAATCTGGAGGACACGACGGATTTTGGCGTACCTACAAGTTGGTCAAGAGGTTTACGTGGCCTCACATGAAGAAAGATGTCAGTCAGTAGGTTCGTTCATGCCATGTGTGTCAAGTACACAAAGTCAAGTATAAACAGCCTACGGACACCATGATACTACCTTACCACTCGAACGTGCCTTTTGAAGTAGTTCACCTGGATTTCGCTGAACTTAATAAGAAACGGGAAGGAGTCAGAAAAACGCAAGCTTTTCTTCTGGCCATAGATGAATGCACCAGGATGGTCGCGGCACGAGCAGGAAAAGAAGATTCAAATAGCGTCATAACCCTTCTCGAAAGAGACATGTTTAGAACTACGCGGACAGTCGTATGGGATAACGGCCCCGCGTTCAAGAGTGAAAAGCTAGCAAGATGGGCTCGAGATCACGATGTGTCGATCAAGTTCTGTGCGCCATACCATCCTGCGGCGAATGGGCTTGCAGAACGTGCCATACGGGACGTGATACAGTACATCAAGATGTACGATAATTTTCCTGGTGGATGGAAATGTTCTTTAGAAGCAGCCGTAAAACATCATACCAGATCCTACACAAGTGGCTTGGGGTGCAGTCCACAGTACGCTTCTACAGGAGAAACCCCTATTCTGCAGGCAGACCCTGATTTGGGAGTCTTGGAAAACCTCAAGATTGTCGAAGAGTCAACAAAAATCACAGGAGGAGAGGTACCGAAAACTAATGAAGAAGAATTTCGACAAGAGGCATCGAGCAGATATGCCAGACATTGAAGTCACCGACCTCGTAATAGTAAGGAAAGGAATAAGAGATTCCAGTGCCAAATTTTACGGTCCCTACTCTGTGACCAAGACAGCCACCCAGAACGGAATTTTGAAGACTGTCTGGTACACTGGTGAACGTGGATCAGTTGAATGTGCTTCAATTGGGAATGTCTTCAAGTATTACCCCAGGAGGGGTAATTAAAAGAAAGCGGGAAGGGTGAAGCGGTATGAGCCTTTAGACAGAAGATGAAGAAGCACGAGGGCCGGGGCAGGAAATAGGAGGATGAAGTTAGAAATAAAGCAGACTAAGATGGACGCCAGTTCCATACCGAAGCTTTAATCCTGTTTCGTTCTTTTAAGTAGGAACATTACAATAGACGCACTTCCTTGTTGCATAAAATAATATTCACCAAGGAAAGCAGAATAACTTGACTTCGTATTTATTTCAGTTCTAGATGTTATAAAGGTACAGGGAGGCATGGGTCCGAGCCAGAATGGAACTGATGCCTTCTGCGCGGTAATCAGGTGTTCTACCATCCACGCCAGTGCTTGAAACTGTTTCGGAAAGAAACCCTATAGAGGCGTCATATAGTGCGAGGAGTCGCGTTGACACATGCAATATTGCGGGCCAGAAAGGTAGAATCGCGCAGGGCGTCACGCCATGTGAATTGAAGAAGGAGTTCACGGTGTAAATGCATAATTAGTCGTTATCGCCGGCAACGTCATCAATAAAGCGCGCAACTGCACAGGTGTTCGTATTGCCTTACGGACGCGTGGCGGGTACTTCGCTAATTCGCAGGATGATTAATTATGACGTTGCTGGGGACTCGAACCGCAAAATATATGTTTTTCAGGCAAAATAAAGGGCCTACTGCTTATTTGGATAGATCATCACGTGTGTCTGCTGAAGCATCTGTAGCTTAATGTAGGGTGAGGGTAAGGGGTTAAATGTCGTGGCAGGCTTTACATTAGGGAGTTTTCAAATGACTCCAAAAACTATCCAGTCTTTATTTATTCAGAACGCTATCAGTTGCCGGGAAGTCGGGTTAATGTGGTCTTGGCCGAAAACCGTTGCTTCTATAGGTGCTGCCATGTTCGTTTGATGCACAGCTTTATAGGCAGGCATTGGGGCTCCCGTTAAATTTGAGCAATAACGTGCCCGACGACCACCCAATCGCCTCGGGCACGCGCAATGGCTTTGACACTATTTTATAGGGACTCCTAACCCCTATTATGTGATATAAACCTTGGGTTACAAGCAACGTGTGACAGTGATTGTCCTTTGCATTGCTGTTTTTAGTACACCTGTCACATGGCTGCCTCATGTTTATTCTAGGTACCCTGTTGGCATATGCCAAGAGGATGGCACTAGACCAGAAACCAAGCGACACCGAAGAACCCGATCGAAGGTTCTGGCGGCCTGCTCAGATATTGCCATTTTAACGCGAAAGTGTTTTATGCCGGGGTCCCCCACGGCTCCAATGACGTATTTCCGTCACGGATATGACGTTGCAAAATATAAAGACTAACAGCGTTGTAAAATATAAAGACTAACTCTGACGTGGTCAGCCTGACTACAAGGCCGCGCATGCTCTTGCCACACCACGTCAGAGCCCGAAACTGCTTCAAGGTGTCACCCCACAGAAAAAAACCGGCTGCTCGCGTGCTCTACACAGACGTGGCTGCGGCTGTACATAACAACGGATTTAAACAATTTTACTTGTGATACAGTATTGGCAATGTTCTGAAGTGTGACGGCTTCAATAGTAGTTTGATGTGGTACGGCATCGCTAATGTTGATAAAAAAGTACGGCTTCAGAGCTATTTGCTTGTTGTACAGTAATCGTAACGTTAAGAAACACTACGGCTTCAAAAGTAGATCCTTGAGGTACGGCACCGGCAATGTTTGTAACTACGGCTTCGGTAGTGTCTTGTGCCGTAATGGAGAACATGCTGGCATCAAGAGTTAACGTGTTGTTTTAGTGTATGATTACGGCAATTTTTTAACAGTGCACAACTACAACTGACGTTGCACCGACATTACGCCTGCATAGGCTGCTTTTCCAAACCAGTATATAGACCTGGCCTGGCTCTGTGGTAGAATACCTGATTGCAACGCAGAATGCTTGGGTTCGATTCCTGCTGGGATCCTACCTTTTATTCTTTCCATTCGTCGGGTCAACGCTGGCAATGTCGGTTTTTCCTAAAGATCTCGCATTTAAGCTGCCAATGTCTGTTCTCGCCGTTCCTGGCTAGATATATACTGTCAGTCACCTGTGGCACATACCCGTACACCGCGGCCCGTGGTAAACGGGTATGTGCCACAGGTGTCTGGAGGAAAGGGTTTGACGACGTACGCGACAGGATTTTCCCGTCATTCATGTCATGACCCGACAGTCATATTCGTCAAATCCTCTTACTCTCGCATGCCAGTTTTGGTCTACACCAAGTTAAGGAGGCGATCATGGGAGCACCTAGACGTAGGCGGCTAGATAGATAGATAGATAGATAGATAGATAGATAGATAGATAGATAGATAGATAGAAACGCTGAAAGTGCCAAAGTTTCGCTAAGGAGTGCTTTGCATTTAATAATAAAAACCTTCGGGTTCGAGTGAGAATCAAACCCAGGCCGTCTCCGTGGTAAGTAGGTGTCCTACCACAGAGCCACGCTATTTCATGAAACTGCTTCGAAAAGCAACACTATAAGAACGTCATGTAATGTAACGACTCTCCTTAACGCATCTAATATTGCGTGGCAGAAGCGTAGAATCGCGCCAGGCGTCAATACATATGAATTTCGCAACGAAAAGGTGTTTTGAAGGCCCACCCATTACAAAGCGCCCAAACATCATCATCAGAAGCAAAATCATCAACAAAGTGAACAGGTGCGTAGCTTCGCGTGTTGCCTTACGGATGCGTAGTGGGCCCTTCGCTGATTCGCAAAAGGAATACTTATGGCGTAGTGGGCACTTAACAAGTGTACTTGGAGTAGGCATTCTATGATACCGTGAAACGGCCAATGTTACGCGAACAGCCGGACTGAGTGCTCTATTGAAGGATGCGAAAAAGCGCTATCAACGGCATTGCTGAGGCATGCACGGACAACCGAAGCTAGGCTAGGAATTGAGAAGGCGATGCGCACGGGGCCCGATTGCGCTATCGCGTTCCACTCTTGAAGGCGAAGCAGCTCAAGCTTACTCCAAGTTTTTTAGATGTGAAGCATCTTATAGCGGAATTCAATCCGGTGGTGGTGGTGGTGTGCGGCGTGACCACCCTTATTGCGCATGCGCACACCTTCTCCACTTCCCCTCTCCACTCCCTCTCTCCCTTTTCCCTCTCCACACCACCTCTCCACTTCCCTTTCCCCCTCTCATTTCCCTTTCCCACCCCCTCTCCACTTATCCTCTCCCCTCCCATCTCTCCTCCTATCTCCTCCCCTTCCCCCCTCCCCTCCCACTCTCCCCCACTGCCCTTCCAATCCCCCTTCCCCCCTCCCCTTCTCCATTCCCCCTCTCCACTTTCCCCCTCACCACTCCACCTCTGAAACGCGGGCTCTACATGCCGAAACACTGCTTCGCATCGCCTCATGGTCCCCTTTAGCGGGAGATGGTGTGATTTTGATAAATCCCTCGAAAACTATGTTCTTAAATTTTAATTCCAGGGCAATAACTAACGCCCAAGTAATGCCGCTTTTTATTAACTCGTACCCATCCCACTATCAGATCGTTCTTCATTCCATGAAATTAATCTCGACCCCCATTTAAAATTCAACTTGCACATTGAAGAACTACAGCGGAAAACGTCTTACGATATCAGGGCACTACTAAAAGCTAGATGTTATTTTGACTTGACTTCCTTGATAATGCATTGATTCAGAGTCATCTTAACTGTTACTTTGCTTCATATTGTCACACTTTCAGTTGGTTGGTTGGTTGAAAAACTTTACTGAGGTTCTGCAAGGCGCGCGTCAGCGCGCAGCGGGCGACTCCCACGTCGAGACCGTCAGGCCAAGCCTGCCGGCCGCTCCGCGGGCCTGCTGGCGCCATCATTCATTGCATGATGACCCGAGGCGTAGCGCTTGTGTCTGCTTCTAATTTCTTGTTATTCTCCTCGAGAAATCACCCTGCATTTCTTGCTAATTTGCAAGGGGGTCCCAACAGCGAGATTGTACATAATTGATCCGAATACGTTTGCTGCAGTATAAAAATGGTGCATGGAGGGCTTGAAGATAACGAGAATGAAGTACAGTTCCATAAGCTTACCCATGCAGGCACGGCGACAATACCTGCGGCGCACCAAAGGAGGAGTCGGCAACTTACTATGATATTAGATCTTACAAGGCGTCCAATAATTAGATAATGACCATTCAAGTGCATTGAAGAGCACTGTGTCACCAGGGCAAAAACGTGCTTTTGGACCTTTGAGATGCAGTAACCCATATATTGCTGCTGGCATGCTAGCGTCAAAACAATTTCAGGGGTAAACACAGTAAAATAAATAGCAATATCGAAATTCACCATATTTCCCTTCACAACCACTAAGCCCTGGTGTCCTATATTTAGGACAATACGCTATTTTTCTCATAGACTGATGGAATGCTCAGAAAATATTATTTTCGTGCTCTTGAGGTGATAAAAAAGCAATATCACGAAGAAAAAAAATTATCTACCCGTTCAAAAAAATTCAGGGCTGAAAGGTATAAGCACAAAGCGTCGCAGAACGCGAATTCCGTAACCAGGCATCACACAATCCGAATTGCGCAACGAGTAGGTTGTTGAATGCTTCCAATCCATTACAAAGGGCTCTGCCATAATTCTTCATCGTCATCAGGCACAGCATCAACAATGTGCGCATAATGCCTTACACGCGTTTAGCAGGTACCAACGCTCTCCGTAGAATGACGAAAAATGGCACAGTGCCTGCTGCCCTACTTCTCAAAAATTACAATGATTTATAGCGTAGTGGGTTCCTCGCAAGTGCACTTGTATTGGTTGCCAAGGAAGCCCATAAGCGCATGATCCACTTCCTCGGGGTCTCAGTAAAATTACAATGATTTATAGCCGTAGTGGGTTCCTCGCAAGTGCACTTGTATTGGTTGCCAAGGAAGTCCATAAGCGCATGATCCATTTCCTATGGGTCTCAGTAAAGTTCTTCGCTCCCCCCCTTCCGTCTCTCTCCCACGTCAACGTATGTTATACATCATGACAGGAGAGGGAAATAGCGACGGGTGTCACCCAATGCAAATTACATAACTGGTGGGCCGTTTGAAGATTGCAACCCATTACAAAGCGCTGAGCCATAATTCTTCATCGTCATCAGTCGTCGCGTCAACAAAGTGCACATAATTCCTTACAGACGTGTAGCTGGTGCCTGGCTTCTCCGCAGAATGACGAATAATGGCTTAGTAGGTGCTTCCCAACTTCACAAAAATTGTGATTTATGGCGAAGTGGGTACCTTTCTAGTGGACTTGCATTGTAGCCTCAAGAGAGCTTAACGGACTCTAGAAACGCCGCTCTTCCAGCTTTCGCTATGACTGTGCTGTGGTTTCAGCGCAGGTCTGGGGTTTTTTTTCCAACGTTTTGTTAAGCTTCGGCCGCCTCCCACAAGTGCAGGAGGTGAGTGTCAATTGCGGGAATCTCTTCGTAGGTTTGAAGTGTAGCAATATGTTTTTTTCTGAATGTGGTTTATGTGTGTAGCCCACTCCGCGTAGCCGCCAGAAAATAATACGGGGGGAATAGTCTCATTGCGGAATTGTTGCCAATCGGTCAGCTTGGCTTGACCCCATTTTTTATGCGCTGGCTTTTCCACGAGTGTAACCCGGAGAAGGCAGTGATCACTGCCTAGAGAATCGCCCAAGTTCTCCCAGGTAGCATCCTTAGCATTTTTTTACGAGAGAGAGGTCCGGACACGTGTCACGGGTTACCGAATTCCCCATTCGAGTGGGGTACTCCGGATCCATGAGCAGCGTGAGGCGAAGGGTGGAGATAAGCCCCGCCAACTTACGCCCTCTGGCCTGCTCGTGTGATAGCCCCAGTGAAGGCTGGGAGCATTGAAGTCTCCAACAATCACTAAAGGATCCTTGTCTGCCAATTTGATTGCGTGAAGGAAGATTTCGCTGAAAGTTACGCGTGGTTTACGCGGGGGGCTGTATATATTTAGGATATGTATTGACGGGTCGCGACGTCTGAGAGGCAGTACCCTCACCATAGTGTATTCTTCTTCGGTACTCAAGTTTAAATCGACTTGAATCGCGGTATATGCCTTATTCACCAGGATGCACGACGCGGGGGGCCCCCTGGAAAGTTCGGTAGCTAGAGAATTTAGCATCCATGCCGGGCTCCTGCAAAGCAAGCAGGGCTGGCATATTTCCGAGGGACTGCAAGTAGAGCTGGAGGTGCGACCGCTTTTTCCAAGCTCTAAAACCCCTGCAGTTCCATTGGATAATCTCAAACTTTTGTAGGTTTTTAGCTTTCTTGTTAGGTCGGCTAGCCATCTTTTAGTATTTATTTACGGTGCAGGAGACCGACCCGGGCCTGGAGCTGGCGTGGCCGCCATAAGAGGCCGCACCGGCCCACCCGGAGCCAGCCCCGAAAGGTCTTCTTCCACTGCCTGACGAGAGGCCGTCTTGCGTTTGAGCTGGGGGGGGGGTCGCACTGAGTCGTGTTTTTAACTTGGGTGCTAACCCAGGGCTACACGGCTTTAAGAACTGAGTCAGAGACCTGGGCCACAATTTCAGGAAGTGCTTGGGTTAACGCTGCCGTGAACATGTCCTGGAAGGACGCGCGCACTGCCGACATGATTTGATTGGGGAGGGCTGCCACGGGCTCTTCTAATTGCTCGGTTTTACGCTCGAGGGACTCGAGGCGACCGTTGGCGCCAGTAGCGAAAACTGATCCAACTACCGTGTCCCCGTCCCGCCGAGAGACGCTAGTGAGGTCAGATGTCACGGAGGATCCGTCATCCCCGTCCTCTACCTCGGGCCCTGCTCTGGCTCGGATGACCCGACCTGCTTGGCTTCTAATTCCTGCATTTTGCGCGTAAGAAATCGGTTCCGGCGCCTGAACTCCTCTATCTGCTGCTGTAGGGCGGTTTCGGTAGGGGAGGGAGAAGGGGAGGGTCCGGAGACTGCCCCACCCCAACAGCTCACCTTTGCCTGGACGGGTGTCAAGTCAAGGGTGGAAAGTCCTTGACCATGAGGACAGGAGGCTTCCATGGTGTCCCAGACTTTATACATCGGTGGAGGGCCCACTGTGGGCCTTCTTGGGTTCTGGCTTATTCGGCTTGGTGGCTGGCGCTTTCTTGGGGCTGGTCTTGGGAATCTGAGCCTGTTTGTGGCCCCCCACTGTCTTCGGCTTGCATCCGCGTGGGGATCCCGACTTTATTGGCTTCCGGAACCGTCCGGCACAACGGGGAGCTCCAGTCTTGTGGCCACCGCAGCAGAGGAGGCAGCTCGGGACGCAATGTTGTTCTGTTGGGCCATCAGGAGTAGCAGCAGGTACCTGGACCCCGCAGCTTGCGCAGCGTCCAGGCTGCGGTCGCGGACAAGTATCTGCTCGGTGGCTACTGTGCCACAGAGGGGGCATGCAGGCACTGTATTCTTATACAGGTGAACAGGGAGCCGCTCGCAGTTGTATAACACCGTCCGTGGCATCTTGGTCCCCGCGATGGTGATCACTGCAACCGGGGTGTCGCCCAGCTTGCGCACAGTCACTACATTTGGTTCAGCACTGAGTTTGCTTTTCACAGTTTCGGACGTTTCGTCCTGGGAGACATGAAGGACGCCCCGACAGAACTCGCCGGAGAGCTTGGGGTGTCCCCGAAATGGTAGCTGGCGGCCCCCGACCGGCAGCGTAATGTACCGGAGTAGTTTCTCGGCGGCGTCCACTGATTTCAGCGTGCACACAAGCACGTTTTGATCCCAGATGGGCCATACCGCAAGGCCCACACTTGCGTCGGCTCCGAGGATGCTGCGGACTGCAGCGCCGGCTTGTCCAGGACCAAAGCGGCCTTGATGTCGAGCGTCTCAAGGGGTTTCAGTACTATTATGATATCGTCTTTTTCGATGCGCGGCGTGTTCTTCGGCCGCCACTGGAGTTGCTTGGCGCGTTGCGAGGCGACGCTCGGCGCGCTCTTGCCCTGTGCATGCTGAGACGAAGACGCTGCGTGTTGTTTGGCTGCAAGAGCCCCTGCGTCTCTCGAGGCCACCGCTGAGTTCTTCCCGCGCCAGACGCGGAGCATATCCTGGAGGCATTTTTCTTCGGTTGGCATAGGTGCCTCGGTTTGAGCGGTATCCATGCTTACGATCCGTAGAGACTCCGGATCGTAACCGGTGACTTGATCCCCGGGCAGGGCCAAGCGCGGCCCTTACCGCCGTTAGGCTTAGCTCTGCGGTGGCGTGGCGAAAGCTTCAAGTGACCGAAAAAGGGTCAGAAGACGACCCACCTTGCCAGACGTGGTGTCCACGGTTGCCGCTGACGTTCTTAGAGACGATGGAGAAGGCTTGCAGAGACACGAGTTGAAAAACGCAAATAATTGCGATCGTCCCCGGAGCTGACGTGGTATGCGAATACTCGCGTCGCTCCCCTCTGCTTTGGAAACACACCCTATGCAGGCGTAATGTTTGTACAACCTCAATTGCGGTTGTGGTGCCGGCTATGAAATTTTATAACAAAGCAATAAACACTACATATCTACTCCTACGATACGGTGTAATGTCAAGTTAACACCTGTGGTTCTAGTGTTGGTTCCGCTTTTATAGCAGTCTAATAGGCATTAAATTTGTATTCCTATGATTCGGCAAGGTATATTCAAGCATTGCTCGACCCCGGAGGAATACGATAACGAAAATTACATATGATATTCGCATCATCGCACCTTAAAGTACACTTCGTTTCTATAATGCTGACGCCTGTGCTCTAACGTGAGAGCTGACGTTACGTCCGACCGTAAGTTACCCTTTAAACGCCAGAGAAACGGCACGAAGTGGAAGATGGAAGCTTACGATGAAAAAATCTTTTAACAGGGGGTGGGTGCTCGATCCGACTTTTCGACAAGTCCACTTGTCGAAACGTCCGCTCGAGCACCCACCCCCTGTTTACGGATGTTTTCACCTTTAAACGCCAGGGTTTTCGACGTGCCTGGTAAGCCCACGATGTGCATACAACTACCACACTTACAAAAAACACATCGCTCCTCGTAACATCCTCGTAACGATTGCTTCAAAGCAAAAAAAATGCAGCAGAGAACTGCTCGCCGGCTGCTTCGCATGAAACCGATTCCCACAAGGCGTCGGCTCTGCCAAATGTTTTAGCAATTTTTTTTTGTTATTTCTGGCAATTATAATACTTTAGTCCTCGTTAGTTTACTTTAAGCAGGTTTTGAGCATTGCCAGCCTGGTTTTAGGCCTGTATTGACCACATTATTTTGAGTGTGATCACGCCACATGAGATCAATGGATGGGCGTCAAGCCGGGGCTCTAAGTGCTACGCACTTAAAGAAGGCCTGACGTTGTGTAATAGGAATGTCAAAGGACAAATTACCAGCGTTTCACTGCGTGCCGACCGTGAGCACTTCTGCTTGCGTGCTAATCCTATGACATTTACGCTAATACGCACAATTAATTAGAGATCAAGGCGCCACGTCGTGGCTGCGATTTATATTCGCTTAATTCAGGGTTCTGAAACTCACCTAAATAGTAGGTGATTGAAAAATTTCACCATCTCCCACTAAAGGGATCCATGTGGGGATGCGAAGGAGCGCATGGGTCGACATAAAGTTCCGTTCATCACGGGCAACATGCCCGATGTTAACGCGTCCTTGCATGTGGAGCACACCATGAATTCACTGTAGTTCCTGTTGCTGTTACTCGTCCCGAACTCTTGTTGGAGCACGCCACTGGGGTTCATCGCGCGTCTGCAGAATCTCGTTCCCCGACGCCATCACGTGATTGCTGAGAGAGTGTAAGGGGGAGAGGCCACAGCGCCTTACCTAGCCCCTTACACAGGCCCGAACGCGCTAGCGCGCGCCAGCTCACGCATTTTCGTCTGCGTTACGCCAAGCTAGGACAGCATACGGCAGCCCGGGCCCCTAAAGTGCTCTGCACTTATCATCATCAAGGCGGTCGAAAAACAAGACGAAGCAGACTTTTCCTTGGCGCGAGCGCGCCCTCTGCACGTATCATCATCAAGGCGGTCGAAGAACAAGACGAAAACTTCTCCTTGTTGCGAGCGCGCGCTCAATATGTTACAGATGGCTATTTGATGGCTATGGTAAGTTTTAAAAAGCGGACGGTCGCCAATGTAACTACGGACAAAGCCCAGCGCAAAAGCTGCTTCGCATCTAAAAAAAGTAATGTTCATTATACTCTGCTAGAGCCAGAGGCTTAATGTGCCATTCGTTAGGAAATTTTGTCGATGCAATGTTACCAAAAGACCAACAAAGCTTTTAAACGGGTGGTGTCATGCTGACGGTCATGTGCGCAGAATGTAGCTCGAAATTGAAAACGGAATCTTTGACATTCATATTCGTTTCCTCTTTAACCTAAAGGATAATTTAGCAGCATAAATTGATCGGTTGTTTCACTCTTGTGCCCCTTTAATGCATTTGAATCGCATGAATGTCGATTGTTTCGTAGAGCATACGATCTCGATGTCACACAGAGCTAATAACTAACTTATTAATGAAGCTATTTTTCGCCACATTTAAAACTGCGCGTTTTACCTGCGTCCACAGGTAGACAGACCTAGACAGCATGTACGAAGGAATTCATTTTTAGTGCTTGCGCACACGTAGAACAAGAAGGCACACGGACACACAGATGGGAGCGCCTGTCCGCGTGCCTTCCTGTGGTCCGTGTTCGCAAGCGCTATTTTGTTGAAAATGCATTTCCAACCCACCGAAGAAACAGAACACTGAAGAAATTACAAACGGAACGCTTTATTGTCTCAGACTACAGGTCGCATGTAAATACTGTCGAGAGTAGGAACACATCAGTGAACATTGGGGTGCACCTTGAGATGGTATCTAACAAACCCTAGGAACGCATTGACAACAACAAATTATTACGCACGCTAGTTCAAGTAAAAAGCTGGTCCTGACGAAAGACTTGCCTACATATCTCACTGACCACATGTGAAATGCTATTCAAAATGTGAGATAGTGGCCGTCACTTCTCAATCGAGTTCACACATGCACGGCGTTGCCTGCTGCATCTGCGGAGGCAATATGGGCTCTGCAGAATATAACTTGGTACCTACTCACTCTGCAAATCTTTCAAGACGAAGATTATTAGCAAACCATTGCTAATAATGCAACGCTGTGAAAATATCCGGCAGTTCGAACTGCACAAGTTGTGGTGTTTCGACAATGTTCGCGGATGTTAAATACGGAAATTGTTATGTATGTGTAAATGGTGTGGCATATTTGTATGAAGAAGGACTTTTCTCCACTTTCCAATCGCGAATACTGTCAGGGATATTTTTCAGCTAGGAATATTTGCACAGTGATAATACATCCACGCTCACGCGCAAGCGGGTACTGACATGTGGTTTCGCAACGTTTTCTTGTGTTCGGCTGTTGCTCAAAAGTTACACTGGAGCGGCTTCAACCGGTGGACTTAAAAATCTGTGGCCTCGTCGAAATCTTGGATTCGGTAAAAATCAACTCCGGCATAAACTAGGTTTTACAGCCGTCAAGATGTGGGCCTCCAGTGTTACTGCTACCAGCAAATTTTCCAGCGCGCGTTTGGAGCTTAAAACTGAGTTAGAATTTTGCATATGTGAGATGTCAAAGTGATTTTTTTGCCACGGAAAGCAGGTTCTATGGCTATAGATTGTAGCCATGCGCTTGAACACCGCTGTGGATCTCCATGTCGTTTTTTATACCAATACCGCTAATACGGCTTCAGAAGAGTACATGTATAGACGTGTGCTTTGAGTTATTTCTTACAGAAAGCTCTACTCATACATAAGCGACAGTCTAGCTTATTTATTCGCTGAGTGAATACGCTTGTGGCTGCATAGGTTGCCTGTACTGCGGAAGCTCTTGCCGCATACATTGCACTTATAAGGTCGCTGTCCAGTGTGGCTTAAAATATGCGCTTTTAGCACGTTTGTGCGTGAAAATGCAGCAGGGCACAAATGGCAGAGATACGGTTTCTCGCCGGTGTGCGTGCGGGTGTGCGTTGTTAGTTCTGCTTTATGCTTAAACGTGCGACTACAGAACTGACAACTGAACTTTTTTATCTCAGAATGAACAAGCTGATGACGCGAAAGGTTCGAGTGTTTAGCGAAAGCCTTTGCGCATGTGTTGCACTTATGAGGTCGCTCACCCGTGTGGGTTAAAAGATGCGCTGTTACTGAATACCTGCGCGCAAACGCAGCAGGACATAGATGGCAGAGATACGGCTTTTCTCCTGTATGAGTGCGCATGTGCCTTGTCAGCGCCTGCTTATAATGAAACTTGCGACTACAGTACTGACAACCGAATTTCTTGATCCCAGAGTGAAGAAGCTTATGACGCGAGAGGATCGCGAAGCTAGTGAATGTCTTTCCGCATATGTCGCATATACGTGGTCGCTCACCAGTGTGTGTAAAAACATGCTCTTTCAGGCTATTCTTCCGCGCGAATGCCGCAGGACATAAGTGGCAGGCATACGGCTTCTCGCGTGTGTGCGTGCGGGTGTGCTGTGTGAGTGTTCGTTTAAAACTAAATCTGCGACTACAGAACTCACAACTAAACCTTTTGATGGCTGAGTGAAAAAGCTTGTGATGCGAAAGTGCCTCGTCTGCAGTCAACCCCTTCCCGCATATGTTGCACCAATGAGGTGGCTGACCAGCGTGGGTCAGAGAGTGGCTTTTTAAGGCATTCATGCGTGCGAATCTCGCAGGACAGAGGTGGCACACGTACGGCTTCTCGCCTGTGTGTGTACGGGTATGGCACCTCAGGGTTTCTTTTCTTGAAAATTTTCGCCCACACACATCGCAGTCAAACATTTTCTTTCCCGAGTGCGCCAGTGTGTGGCACAGAAGGTTTGCCTTAGTGGCGAATCTCTTTCCACAAGCGTCACACTGATGCGGTCGTTCGCCAGTGTGGGTCATCATATGCTTTTTTTGACTCCCACTCCTCGTGAACGTAGCGGGGCACGACGGGCACTCGTAAGGCCTTTCGCCTGTATGAGTGCGATTGTGGATGACGAGGCCATCTTTCCGGGCGTATTTCCTGTCACACACATTACAAGCGTACCGCTTTTCGCCAGCGTGAATCAACAAGTGTGCTCGAAGCCGCAATCTGCTGTTGAAGACTTTTTGGCACACGCCACACTGCGAGGATGTCATGTCCAAATGCTTGCCGCCTCTTTTTCTACGGGATACTTTGACCTTGGCAGGGGCTCTGCAAATGACAGAAATGTACAATAGAGTATTACAGACACCTCACAAAGAATTGGAGCACTTTCGATTATTTATGCACAGAACTAGGACACTGAAAACAGAAACTGGCTTAGATTGAAGTCTTGTAAACCTAGTTATCACAGCTAAATGTATGTTTTGCTTGGCTGTGCCGATACTATGGACACAGTGTTTCATTATGTTACGGTTCTTCTCCTCCCAGCTCTTCGCGTTGCTGAATGATGGCGGCAGCCGCTGCATATTCGATCTTGGCGTGCATCCGCGCTAGGTAAGCTTCTCTAATCTGGTCTCCCTCTGCTCCCATGTTTCAGCAGGCAACATTGCGGGAGATATCGCAGCCTGCCGTCTAGCTACAGTTACTGCAAGACTGAATCCAGCCTGTCGCTTGCGCGGAAGCACACGCACAGACGGCCGAGCCGGTGCGCTATGCATGGCGAGACTGAGCCTCCAAGCGCGAAGAGAGCAGCCCTTAAGCCTTCGCCTGGCACCGCAGCGGCGAGGCTGGAAGCGAGCGCAGCAGCGACGCCTCTCCGCAGCAGAGCCCGTGGCAAGACGCCACGCCAGTCACACGTGCGTGCGCTTAGGGATGGTAAAATCGATGACAAGTGTCCCGCAATACGATTAATCATCATCGCTGTTAATGTTTCGTTTTATCGATTAAAACGTTTCGATTAATCGATTTACAGAGAGCCAAAAGGGTGCCGCGAAAATTTTTTTATTTGTACTGGAACGACGGTGATGCCGCGGCAACTGCATGTTGGGCGAGTTGGAGCGGATGTCTTCTATCCACTATTTCCTCGCGTCCAAGGTGATGCCGCAGCCGTGAGAATCAGGCGCTTATGCCTTATGTTCCCATATGCTGGTCATGCATTACGTCACGCAGCAGCCTTGGCAAGCGATCTTCTCGCGAAGACATTTCCCGACTATTTTTCCTCGCTGTACCGGCCCCAACTCGTATTACTAAATATCTTTGGTTTGGGGTAGTTTCCAATCTACGTGCATTTGTTTTGAATGTACTGCGCTAACTTGACCTGCAGAGCGGCTGCGCAAATAGCTATGACACTCTCTGATGCGCTGTGATACGCTCTGGGCCAACACGTCTGCGCTTCCAATCGTGCAGCACAGTGCACTCTCGATCCGTAAGTTACTTCGCCCGTATAACGGGTCAACAGTCGGCAAGTCGCACATGTGTTGACAATTTCAGGCGTTCTACATCAACTCGGCTGCTGAATGTCGTGTCCACGCTAAACCACAGGAGACTGTCCGGGTTAGAAGAGTTCCTTTGACATAGCGACTTGGGCGTGTGCGCAGAGTCCCGCACTGGACTACCGATTGGTTGCTGTGTTGGTTACTGCAGTTGCAGTTCTATTAAATGCGAAGCATTTCTTAGCGAACTTCTGCGACTTTGAGCGTATCTATCTATCTATCTATCTATCTATCTATCTATCTATCTATCTATCTATCTATCTATCTATCTATCTATCTATCTATCTATCTATCTATCTATCTATCTATCTATCTATCTATCTATCTATCTATCTATCTATCTATCTATCTATCTATCTATCTATCTATCTATCTATCTATCTATCTATCTATCTATCTAGCCACCTACGACTTCGTGCTCTCCTGGCCGTTTCGTTAATAGCATTTACACCAAAATTGGTGTCGCAAAACATGACTTTATGACGAACATAAGTGACAGCTCATAACTAGAAAATCATGATATCCATGTCATGAACGACATGATTTACATGCCACTGTTTTGATGCTCTTGCGGCCGTTTCGTTAGTTTGCTATATACCAAAATTGGTATGGCGTGACAAGAGTGTATGACGAACATAAGTGACAGGTCCTGACGTGCAAATCATGACACGCATGTCATGCACAGCATGGCTTACGTGCCACGCTCATGGTGCGCTGGCGGCCGTTTAGCTAGCCTGATATTACACCAAAATAGGTATCTCGCGACGTAACTGTGTGGCGAACATAGATAACAGGAATTAACATGAAAATCATGACACGTATGTCATGTACAGCATGACTTACGTGCCACGCTCATGGTGCGCTGGTGGCCGTTTCGCTAGCTTGATATATACGAAAATTGGTATCGCGCGACCTGACTGTGTGACGAACACAATTGACAGGTGGTAACATGAAAATCATGACACGCATGTCATACACAGCATGACTTACGTGTCACGCTCATGGTGCGCTGGCGGCCGTTTCGCTAGCTTGATATACACCAAAATTGGTATCGTGCGACGTGACTGTGTGACGAACACAGATAACAGCTGTAACATGAAAATCATTACACGCAATATCATGCACAGCATGACTTACGTGCCACGCTCATGGTGCGCCGGCGGCCGTTTCGCTAGCTTGATATACACCAGAAATGGTATCTCGCGACGTGACTGTGTCACGAACCTAAATAACAGGAGTTAACATGAAAATCATGACACACATCTCATGTACAGCATGACTTACGTGCCACGCTCATGGTGCGCTGGCAGCCGTTTCGCTACACCAATATTGATATCTCGCGACGTGACTGTGTCACGAGCCTAAATAACAGGAGTTAACATGAAAATCATGACACGCATGTCATGTACAGCATGATTTACATTCCACACTCATGGTGCGCTCGCGGCCGTTTCGCTAACTTGATATACACCAAAATTGGTATTGCGCGACGTGACTGTTTCGAACACAAATAACAGGAGTTAACATGAAAATCATAACAAGTATGCCATGTACAGCATGATTTACATTCCACACTCATGGTGCGCTCGCGGCCGTTTCGCTAACTTGATATACACCAAAATTGGTATTGCGCGACGTGACTGTTTCGAACACAAATAACAGGAGTTAACATGAAAATCATAACAAGTATGCCATGTACAGCATGACTTACGTGCCACGCTCATGGTGCGCTGGCGGCCGTTTCGCTAGCTTGATATAGACCAAAATTGGTATTGCGCGACGTCTGTGTGGTGAACATAAATAACAGGTGGTAACACGAAAGTCATTGCGTGCATGTCATGTAGGTATGATTTAGACGCCACGCTTATGGTGCACTCGCGGCCATTTTGTTAACTAGATATATACCTAAATTGGTATGGCATGACAGGAGTGCCGAACATAAATAGCTGGTCACGCATCCTATATATATGTAGCTGAATATATGTTTCATTAGCATGGCATATACCAGATTGTACACGCATGCATGTATGACAATCTCGTGATATATGGCGAACTAGATGTCGCGACATGAATGACTTCATTAGCCTCAATGACAAACAAGACGATGTATGCAGCTCTTTGCTGGCTGCTTCGCATGACATCGATTCCCACATTGCGGGGGATCTGCCGATGTTTTTTGCACAGAAGCTTCACTAAGATGATATCTAACGCAGTTGTACGCACACTGAAATAATTGCGCGTGAAGCGACCTGCTTGCGGTACGATTTGTGGACGTTATTTTTATACTGCGTAATTAAGAACCTAATGCGAAGTATATAATTTTTTGGCTCTCAGGACTTCAGCGGAAGGAACGGGAGAGAGGAAGAAATGTTAACTAATTTAGAATAACCGGTATGCCACCCTGCAGTGGGGAAAAAGATGGCGGGTGATATTGAAAGTTTTAAGTGTAAACAGAGAGATTGTGAGAGACAGCGGGGGGGGGGTGAAGCACGTACGCACAACGTCACAGTACGTCAGTTCTTTGTGGTATACGACATCACTATGTGCATTTATGTTATCTTAAAAACTTCTGCTTTTCATGGTGTAGGTGAGGCAAAAATCATTTCCACTGGCAAAGATTTTGGGGACTCCTGCGAAGGGATGGTTAGTACAAGCCTAGCGGTTTAAAGGCGCTTTTTAACAATTTCAACTACAATATATGAGCTTACGTGTTTTGCTTGGAAATGAATAAAAGAAGCTGGAAAAAGAATTGGCGCCCCTCTTTATATTAATATTTATGGGAGTTTAATGTCCCAACACCACGGTATGCTTATGAGGGACGACGTAGTGGAGGGCTCCGGAAATTTTGACCACATGGGGTTCTTTAACGTGCACCTAAATCTAAGCACACGGGCCTCAAGCATTTTCGCCTCCATCAAAAATCCTGCTCTCCTTCGGTGCGCACTGCTATATGCCTGTCAAGGGAGTTGTCGATAGAAGATGCATCTGGAGCATACCAGGGACTATTCTCACGTGCTAATTGTGTAATCACTGAAGTTGCCGGTTCGTTCGCAGCCATCCTCGCTTTTTTTTTTGGGCACGATCCTTCATTGGCAAAACACATATTGATGAAAGGGTAATGAGCCTAGTTGTAAGGGCTAGAGATATTAGTAGTCACCCAAACAACAGTGCTGGTGTTCAACCGCTGCCGAATCTAACATCTCAGCCGTTTGTTGCTATATTTCTCTTTAGAAGAGAGCTTATCGTTCGAAAAACTGAAACCTGTAGACTTTTTTTAGGCTTTACATACTGAAACATTTCTGCACATTTTTATTGGACCTCACCCTTCAGTAGTGTCATTTTTGAATGTCTTGTTTTGTCTTCCTGTGTCTCACTCAAAAAGGTGAGGCTAGTTAGTATTGCATATCTTGAGGTTTACCGTAACTAAACGACACAAGATGACGGAAGGCACGAGAAGGCCACAGTGCTGTGTCCTTGTGCTTTCTGTCGTCTTGCTTCGTTTCTTTTCGCTAAAGATCAACATACGCGCTGCATAAGTGCCATTTTGCTTAAGTGCCATTTATGCATAAGTGCATAAATGCAGCTCGATACTTGCAGAGCGCCGCTGAAACACAAAGAAGGACGCACGAAAAAAAGGCACAGGTTTACAAGGACAAGCGTGACCTAACAGCTGTCACAGTTGTTACATCTTTGTGCTTGAGCAACGCTCCGCAGGTGTCGACAATGCAGAATCCGACGCTCTTAGATATTTGTTTTCCTTTAAACTGCGGCGCGACAGTCGTCGACAATGGAGAATCAGACGGTCATACATATTTCTTTTTTTTTAAACTGCGGTGCCTAGAGTGACCCCTCTGCGTCTCCTGCCACACGAGGGCGTCTGACGCAAGCTGTGCCCGGTGTTCTTTTCTTTCGTTCCACATGAAGAGTGGGTACAGAAAGCGGCCACTTTGTCGTGCGCGTCTCAAGGGCAGTTTTCAAATGAAAAGAAAATGTACGAGCGTTGCGTGATAGAAAACAGGTTGAAGCTCCTCCGAGGTCTGCCTACCACCAGCGGTAGATGGTGTATATGAATAGCGCGCTGTTATTTCGCCGGCGCAAGCGTGGCTCATGGTTGCGTTGCCTAACGCAGTGCTGGGGAGCGAGGGGTCGCTGGTTTGAATCCCCGGCCGGGTGCTTCGGATTTTTTTTTCTTCTGCAGTGATGCAAGCAACATTTTGCTTTTTGGAGCACATTTTAGAGCAGAAAAAACGCTAGTTTGGAGCAGCTATTGCCATTTCCGGAGCAGATGGCGAAAAATTCCAAACGATTCCTGGAGTCTAAATCATTATTTAAGCATCTCGTAAGTATCAATACTTATTATTAAACATACTACATGTACAATTATCACTGCGAATTCCACTAAAACAAATAATTAAGCAGATGGGTGGTCACTGAACACTAACAAAGATGAGCTATATACTTAAAGTTTCGGGGACTTATGGCAGAAATGATATAAAACTGATAAAGCTGAGCCCCAAATTATAAAAGAAACAGCAATCACGTGCGACAGTTTATATCAGTAATAGAGGAAAGCAATCTGTCAATGCCACAAGTACTGCAATCTGTTATTTGCTTATTTCGACAGTGCCACTACTTGCGGCATTGTCGACATGTTAGTATGGAGCTAGTATAGAAACTCCATGCTAGCATACTATGCATACTATACTCGAGGACAACTTTTCTTGGCAATGAAGGAAAGACTACGGGGGCGGAGCTACTGCACATGTACTGCTCTGCGAAGTAGTCCAGTTTGGCACACGTTTCAAATTTAGTTTCACTTTGTAAACCTTCCGTATCTCCAGTGACGGCAGTTCGGGTATTTGAGTGGCGATGGTCGCATGATAACATTTTATACTATTTGCTTCGTCTGCATAGACAGCTATTTGTTAGCGAAATTCGTCACAAGCTCCTTAGGCGAGTCATTGGAAAAGCTCGAGGGTGACGAGCACTCACCTGAAGACAAAGACGCTCTTTTGACTGTGAGGTGCATGTAAAAGGTGCGACGTTTTCACACGTGCAAAAACATGAAATGACACTGCGTAAAGTAAAACAAATATAAATTTTATGTCTCCTTGGTGCATGCTGCGCCTCTTTTCAAACAGTGTCCAGTAGAAAATAGAGCAATGCTGTTGTTTTTTATTCTCACGCAGAAAACACAGACGCAATTGTGGGACTACACTCTTCATTGGTAGCACACGCACAGTTTGGCTCTGCAGCCTTCTCTTCATTGCCAAGAAAGGTTGTCCGTGAGCATAGAATGATAGTAGACAGCTGGTTTTTTGTTTCATTTAGGCTCGCTGGATGATCATGTGCTTAAAGTTAATTGTTTTCAGTTTACCAGTGCCATTTCGGAGCAGGTTCGGAGCAGTTACTAACAGAAATTACAGTTTTGAGCAGCATTTCTCTTTTGGAGCAGTTTGGAACAATTCGAGCAGCACTCGCATTTTTGTTTGTGCCTTTATATATATATATATATATATATATATATATATATATATATATATATATATATATATATACGTACATACATACATACATACATACATACATACATACATACATACATACACACATACATACATACATACATACATATACATGTCCGGGACATGATGGCGACGGCAAAAATCCGCCGAGATTGTCCATGCAATTGGTATCGCAATAATATGTCCTTACCGGATAGCAACCAGTGATAACACATATTTGAAAGTACAAGATCAAAGGGCGTATCGTAGAGCACCGATTATGTAGATATTGACATTAAAGAGCACTGGCATCATGATCGAAAACGCTCATTTTACGCTGACGGACTCATGAGTCGACTCACTCCGGCTCACTCAGATTCACGTCAAGCCCTGAGTCTGAGTGAGTCCGGCAGAGTAATATGTTGGTGGGTCTGAGTCCGAGTGAGCCCTCAGAGCAAGATATATTTCTTGAGTGAGTCGGAGTGAGCTCCAATTTTCTTGCCCACCTATGGCCCTCACTAAAGATTCTTCTCAAGCGGCGTTTTAAAAGCATGGTCCTGTATTCCTTTCGTTAAAAAGAGAATAATAATAATATCTGGGGTTTAACGTCCCAAAACCACGCTATGATTATGAGAGACGCCGTAGTGGAGGGCTCCGGAAATTTCGACCACCTGGGGTTCTTTAACGTGCACTTAAATCTAGGTACACGGGCCTCAAACATTTTCGCCGCCATCGAAAATGCAGCCGCCGCGCCATAACCACTAGACCACCGTGGCGGGGCTCGTTAAAGAGACAGTAAAATGAAACAATACATTAGTTTAAACCGAGTATTTATATTCTGAAAACAGTAGCGTCGTTTGTTTCTCCACCATAGGTTTAATAATAGTTGAGAAAATCAGTTCTTTAACTTCGTCCCCTTCTTCGCCCATTTCTCTTCGTCCGATTTTCTTCGCTGTTCTGCCATATGATCATGAAATAACTAGCGCACTTAAGAAACTTTGTGCTCAGTAAGAAGTTATGCAGCAACCACGAAGCGCCCCCTCCCTCCCGCAACGGCACGTTTGGTCTCCGACGGCCGGCAGGTTTCCTGCCCGGTTGAGATATGTTGATCAGGTGAGCTCACACGCTTTTACACGGACATACAACACACGACATGCGGGTTAGTGTTATCCATTTGGCTGTTCCATGGAACCTCACGGTGACATCGACGCCGACGGCACAAACGCGTAGGGAGAATGCGCGTTAATTCTATCGCTGTAAAAGCCCTATTTTTAGATGAATGATGAACATCTCAAAATTTCTTATTACATTCAAGTGACGTGTGATACAAAAAAACTACTAACTTGTCGTGTTCAGTGGATGCGGCAGAACCTTGCCTCTTGTTCACTCCGCTTCTTCTTGGAGAGCTTTGGCCTGAGTTGGGCGCTTCTTGGCATGTCCTTCTTTTGTGTTTTGTCATAGCCGGATGCCTGTAATAAAATAATGCAGGCGTCACCTATAGTAGCCCAACACAGGAACGAAGTCAGGAAAGAATTATTCCGAAAATGCGTTGACACGATTTAAGTCGTCGCTGTGACAAATAAAAAAAGTCGCGCCATATCCACGAAGTGAATGATGTTACAGGAGCTTGCTCGGAGATGATCGGGTAACCCACTATCGTCATATTGTTACGCTCGAAGGAGGCTGAGGCGTATACGACGGAAGGGGCCGTTCATTTGGTCGCGAAGGTGAGTGCAGGGGCGGCCAACAGGTTGAATATCCCAGCGTCGTCGTCTTCTTCTTCAGCTGCCTCGGAGCGGCAAGCACGTTCACCGGCCTTTGTTTTCTTTGTCCATATGCGTAACAATATAAAGACGTGACCACGTTGTTATATATATACACATTATATACACAGTGTTTATTCATTTGCAAGCGGCGACAAGCGACCACTCTCCTTAAGGCTCGTTCACACCGGCGACTAGCAACAGTCGCGCGACTAAGTTAGTCGCAAAGCGACTGGTCGCAAACGGTCACAAATGGCCGTTTTGGTCGCAAAGCGAGTGCTTTGGCTCAGTCACTCGCTGCTCAATTTTTCAGTCGCGCGACTGCAGTCGCAAACCTCTGAACCAATCAGATGCGCAGAAACAGGACGTCAGCCTATTTTACGGGGCAACGGCAATGCAAGCAGTATACGAGAGACGTGAATTCTACATGGCGACGGTTATAAGTCGCACGCAGGTGTGAACATCGGTCGCTTTGAGTCGCTTTTTGACTTCCAGTCGCAAACGGTCGCGCGACCATTCCTAGTCGCCGGTGTGAATGAGCCTTTAGACTGAGCGAGCCCTCGGCGCTGCCGACGCCTCTGGAGTAGCGGTAGCGAAGAAGGAAGCGCGCCGAGAGCAAACGCTGTATAAGGGCGCGGCCTTCTAGCGGTCACCTATCTAGCGAGAGCACGCGCCGAGTGTGCAGCGGAGTGTGCGGCGCCACCTGAGCGGCGGCGCGGCATCTAGTGAACGCGCTTCAATCACCGGAGAGAGCACAGCTGCGCATCTAGCGGGAGCAATTAGAACTAACGGATACGGCGCGATGGACAAGGCGCGAGCATAAGAAGCTTGGCGAGCAAGCTCCTAAAATGGACCACGCGAACAAAAGAAGGCTCTTTACAATTCGGTGCAGAAGCAAAACTCATCGCATTGCGGCAAGCGATTCATCTGATGTATATAGCGGCAGCCTTGAACTTCATATAATGAATATCGTAAGGAGTACTAGAACAGGTGACGCCAGTTGTGTGAGCAGGCACGTAATCGCTTGACGCATAGTGACTTACCATTCTACTCCTACATCGAAAGTTATGTAGAGTGACAACCATATCACTGAGAAGTGATAGCTGCTAGGCATGGTAAGGACAGCAACGAAGAAGCATGGACATGTTGTATGCCGCACTATGCTGCGCCACATGATGCGCGAGCTGACGTGGAAATAGTGCGCAGATACAGAAAGCTCGCGGCTTTTTCAAACTGCACTTTAGTATAGGTCCCTCGATGCATCATTTCAAGACGTACGGAAGAATGTCTTTAAAAGCGCTGGTTCTGTTTAGATTTCAGTTGCCCCTCGGGTTTTACGTAGCGTCTTAAACCGCGGTTTTTAAACGACGAGGCTCGGGCGCTGTCCCTCTCGAGCGCCTGGCGAATGCTGTTCGTTGGTGCAGTGTTGCGTCCTTTATACACATGGTTCTTCTATTGGTTGATACAGCGCACACGAAAGGACGACGAAGCATACGAAAACACTGGACAGGCGCTGTATATATAGGTGATGTGCAACATAACAAACAAAACAACGGCAAAAAACGCCAAAAGCGACAAAACCCAAACAGGTCTCAAGCAAGAAAAGCAACAATAGAGACAGGTATCATACTCTGCAGGTGGTGCAAAGGTACAGAAATTCTGCGTCACTCTGCGAAATCGATGGCATGCTAACACACTTATCTCCTTTTCTTCTAATGTGGAAGGCCTCGATCACTTCCCTTGCTACCTGCTCTTTATGATGCAATAAAATCATTGTGTCACTGAAGAAGGGTGCGCAGCGGCATTGGTGGCAATGAGCGGCGAGAGAATACGACTTTGTTTCTGTCAATGATCGTTAGATCTTCTATTGTTCACGCTGCGAGGTTCATCCAGCCTCAACTCTGATACGTTTTTTCCCCTATACATTTTCTCCTATCAACGCTTTTTTTTTCACCGCAAAAATGAATATTTTCTTGCTACAAAATGAAATGCTACTCCCCGTAACAATATCATGGTTTCGCTTTGTCACATTGATGTCTCAGCTTTTGGCGCGTGTAATTCGCGTTCTTCACAGTCGTGCTCTGAGGTTGTGCGCGCGCTAAGCACAACAGAGAGTAACTGAGATTAACGCCCACGACTGCGGTTGAACCGCTCGGACGCAATTGCCTGACTGCTATAAAGTGGATACAGAACCAGAGAACTCGCGTTCGAGGTCGTGTTCATTCAGCCACACTTGCCAATGCAGAACGAGGGGCCATTCCACTGCAGACATAACTGATTAGAGCAAAAAAAAAAACAAAACAACGGAGAAGGTAGAGACGACAGACGGCTAGTCTGTCGTCTCTACCTTGTCCGTTGTTTTTTTGCCCTTGTCAGTTATGTCTGCAGTTAATACGCACCAAATAGCCCAACTCACGTCTGGAATTCTACGACTATTCGAGTTTTGGCTGGTCGAAATTAAGTGCGGCGATATGATAAAATTTCAGAAATAAAACTTAAAAGGCATGAGCGGAGCAGGTAAAATGTGTTGGAGCACCCCAATTCCAATTTCAGAACTCATAGATGCTCATATATTAGTGTAGCACACAATGTGCAAAAGGCGATGACCGCACGCAAAGTTTACCCGTGACATGTTCTGCATAGTTTCGTCGATCAATAAAGATGAGCCGCGTCAACACGAATAGAAGACAATCGTACATTTTTATTCCGTGTAACAAATCGCCGTAAGAACAAAACTCACGCAAGTGCAGCACGGATTTCTCCTCAGGTCTGCCGTTTCAGCCTATAATTCATAGCGGGAGTATTAAAAATGATGACTACCGCATGAGGCAACAACTGTTTAGGCAGATGCAGAAGCACTGGACTGATAGGCATTTTCGCTGCACATAGACCACCATGACAAATTGTACTGTTTGTCGGCATTTTTATAAGTGTACTTCGGAGTGGGTTCCAAGAGTGACCACTACAGAAGTGACAAGTGATGGCTTCTAGGATCTGCTGCAGGGCTAGGTTCACGAGGGTGGTTCTGAAATGTTTCCATGAGTAACTGCGATACAAAATGTGGGTATCGCTCGGGCTTTAGCGAAGACGATGCGTAGCTCGGGCGCACGCGCTCGCACGCTCACGGCGGAACGGCCTCCGGCAGTCGAACCCGCGACTCCGTCCAGTAAAGGTGCATTTTCTTGCTCTGCCTCTGTGTACTTTCTGAGGGCTTCAGCCGACCCTTGGACCTGAGCCTACAAACTGAAGAGTACAGAAACTCGGTGCAAGGTGATAGCCTTATGTGATGAAAAATTGCGAGTCATTACATTCTTTGAAGGTTAATCTCATATCAGCTGTATTGCACGCGCAGGCCCGTAGCCAGGAATTTTTTAGGGGGGGGGGGGCACTTGCTGAAAGCCTGTGCACGCGACAAAAAGGCGAGACAGAAATTTTAACGAATGTACTAACGTACATTGACTGTCTCGGTCAGTGGGACATCAATTTTTGGTGGTGATGGTAGTGAGGAAGGCCTTACGGTACAACCTGGTCGGCTCGGCTAAGACATTGACACTT
Organism: Rhipicephalus sanguineus; assembly: GCF_013339695.2. Taxonomy (NCBI): domain Eukaryota; kingdom Metazoa; phylum Arthropoda; class Arachnida; order Ixodida; family Ixodidae; genus Rhipicephalus; species Rhipicephalus sanguineus. The sequence continues at coordinate 55,104,330 of NC_051178.1, forward strand.
TTTTAGCCACAGCCAAAAATCAAAGCAAGACTGGTGGTGAGAGAGAAGAGATAGGATGTTTGTACCGAATTACGCAGCGGGCGTCCGCACATCTGCGAAACTTATCGACCACGCAACAAAGACCCGCAACACCACCACACACCTAATGATAGCTGCCGGCTCGCGAGTATATTTCTCGTAGACCGCTCGCGTCGCTACCACTTGCGATCATCACCAACGTTGCTAGGACCGATTCAACAAACGTTGATCAGTACCGACCGGACCATCCGCATTGAGTCCGATAGACCACAGTCCTTCACGTACGAAGAGAGAAGGGAGATCGAAAAGCCCCCTCGGTCGCCACCACGTATGTCTTTCTCAAAACGACTCTTTTCTAATGGTGGCATTACCATAGCAACCGTAGCGCTCCAGTGTGGCCTACAGCCGCCACCATGGGAAGCACGAGGAAACTGACGAGGCATATGATGAGAGCGCGGGTATTTATTGACGGAAGCGGTAAAAACGTTCGGCAGAATATTGCAGTTTCTCCGTCGCCCGAAGGAGAAAGCCGGCTGCACATACGGTAATTCATTAGGTTATACCATCGGGCACCGGTCTTCCTGCAAAACACAGCAAGACGAAGTGTGAGAGTCGCGCATTAAATTACCTTGACGTTCGCTGTCGATTGCAGTGTCTTGACACCCCCCCCCCCCGTCCCCAAGATTTCTCCACATCACTACGTGTTGCACGTCATCCGGCATTTCCTCACCTTTGACCGAGCGACGATATCAATAGATGACGCCACAGGATGATGTCATCACATGGCGTCACCTGATGACGGCACATATTTCGGAATTCTGTGTCGTCACGATGACGTCCGAATATAACGTCATTGGATAAATCAGTCACGTCGGTTATTGTACTGCTTCATTCGCCTACTATGTTGCGTTCAAGGGAACGCGCAACGATACATAAAAAAAAGATTTGTGCATTATCCACGCTTCAGTATCACTATCACGGAGTGAGCTGAGTTATCTTCAGGCGACTTTTGGTGATTCAGATCTTCTCGCGCACATCTTGCTGACGTACATGAGGCAGATTCATGCACATGTTTCGTTTCACCCTTGTTTGTGTTTAAAGGCATCGATGTGCAAGTGACATCGCTTTGTACGAAAGTATGTGTTCTTTTTCATAAACTTCTCAGTTGCGAGTCAGCGCCCGTCCCGTTGTATCTTTCTTCGTCATCGTGTTGCTGCGTTGTTTTCAAGATGAATACCGACCAACTTGCCCAAATCTCTGTTCTCCTAAAGATTTCGCCTAAATTCACGACACTCCAGCAATAATATGCAGCATATGCAGCTGTAGGAACTTTCAACAGAGAATGGAGGCGACGTTTCGACTAGGCGACTTGCCATCGTCCGGATAGCAAAGGCAATCGCTTAGCATCGTGTTTATGTACGCTCTTATTGTGATAACAATTATATGGACACTCTCCACGGGTGTTTGCTGTCATGACCCATATAAATTGTCCGAATTCAGAACCTCCCCCCGCGCATCGTATCTTCTACCGCGGGTAAAAGCGCGCGAGCGGGGGTGACGAACGCGGCCGAAGCAGAGATCAAAGGAGCCGGTCCATTTCCGTCGCTCGGAGGGTGCATGCGAGAACATCACCCCGCTAGGGAGGCCTGCCGTCGAAGCACAGAGGAAACGTCCCGCCCGTCTTGAACGTGCATGAAAAGATGCGAGGGGGAGCGGGGGTGTCGCTCAAGCAGCAAGTTCGAGCTGTTTTAAGATTTGCGCGCGGCTCCGCCAAAGGGGTGCAGGGGTAGAATGCCCGCTTCCAACTTAAAAAGCCCGGTTTCGAATCGCCGCGATAAATGGTGGCCTTTTATTAACAGCAAAGTTGTTCATATGTTTTTAGTCGAGCCTTTTTATGCCCGGGGTCGGCGTAGAACTGATCACGTGGCATTTGGCCTCGCAGCGTGGCGAGAGTCAGGCTCGCTAGGAAGGGGAGGGATGCGCCGTTCTGCGAAAGGCGAGGGAGTGCTGCGAGATGCGAGGGCGGGGGATGTCGAGGGGTGAACCTTCGAGAAAAGCGCCAAGATGGAGTGACGGTGAGGCACAGTGTAGTTTAAAATAGCCTGTCAGTGCCAGTGTTCAGGAGTTTGCACTTTCCGAATGGCGAACATTTCTCGTTCTCCCGATGAAGAAGCCACCCGACGTGAGCGTCGGCGAGAGCTGATGCGAGAACGGGCACGTCGTCGCCGAGCCAACCGCGATGTTCGCGCAAGGGAGGCCGGAGCTTAGCGCCAGAGAAGGGACGACTTGAAAGTCGTAGAAGTACGATATAGCCTCATGAATGGCGGGCATAAGCTTCGCTGTTTCGACAGTGTTCGCGAAGTGGAGCTGGCTGGATTTTATTTAGTGCCGCTTGTTATAGCTGTATTGGTTTTCCTTTGTTTCTTAAAAGAAGCTTCAGTTGATAAGTATTGCTACAAAAGGTAACATAAATTGTGAAGTCTCGTTTTGAGTCTCGTATTCGCAAAAATCTCGGAGGCCGTGCACTTAGCTTTTGTTGTATGCCATGTGGTGGCACTGCAAATATTTACGCTCACGGTCAAATTTCTTCTATCTCACTTCACATTTGACATTACTTTTTGCGGCAATACGCAGCAACTGAAGCTAGCTTTAAGAAAGAAAGGAAAAGCAATACGGCTTTAACGAGTGACACTACAAATAAAAACCCACCATCTACATCTTCGATTCCAAACCGGACCTTTTGAATGGGAAGCGGGCGCTCTACAACTGAACCACTTTTGTGGAACCGCGCGCAACTCCTAAACGACGACACATTTCAGGCAACCGATCGCAGTGCCACAAGCGGCTTGACCCTGTTTGGGCTTCACTTTTCGAAGCTCGTTCCGAGCAGTAGCACACTCTAACGAGGGTATGCTATGCTTTGCCCTTCAGCCTCCTCCTCAGATCTCTCCGCCTCAACCTCACTTACATTTCCCATCCATTTCTATGTATAATATATGAGGCTGTGCTATGCTCGGCTAGCGTGCAAGATGTAGTCGAGTGGTTACGACGCTCGCATTCGAATCCTGGTGACGCAAGCACGAGTCCCGCCTCGGCAAGAAATTTTTTCGCCGAGAATTTCTCGTTTTCTCTTTCTTTATTTATTTCTCTTTCCATCTTTCTTTCAATCTCCCTGTCCTCGTCCTCTCGCCCGTCAGAGTTATTGCATCCCACGCTGCAGAAATCGGCGCACGTGTTCAGAGAGCGAAGCACAAGATGGGGAAGGGTACGAAGAGAACACCTACAGCTTCATGATGATGATAATTTCTGTTCGCGAATAACGGGGCTTCTCTCAGCTTAAACGGCTCCGCTGTTCAAATGCAATTACGAGGCAAGGACATTAGCCTTTGTACTCCCGTGAAAGTTTGTGACGGAGATGCTGCCACTTTGCGTTGAAAAGACCTGCTGTGAGAGAGTGCTCGCAAGGATTATGGCAACGAACACAAACTCGTGATGCAGTTGGCTGTTTACATTGCAACCAAGTTCGAGTCGTGGCACATTCACACTTGCGAAGCGGAGGGAAAGCGAAGACGCCACAGCGGCCGGAAAAACGTGTTCGCTCGCCGAAAATGTTCACATTTGTTTTGCTCCTTCTGCATGACGCCGCCGCCTTCTCCACTTTGAGAATTCAGTCTCCTTCGCCCGTTTTCTCACCATTTAATTTGTTACCGAATTCAAAGAATGCATGCAAAACACGGAAAAGAAATAGCTTTCACCTTTCCAAACCGTTCTTTCGGCAGATACACCAGCAGAAACTACATAAGCGGGCACGGCAGCAGCGACAGCGGCGGATTCACCCGGCTGTGCAAAAGCGAGATACATTCGGGCACGCCGACGCGCTGCCGCTTCACCTACGAATTAGCCTTCTCGGCAATCTTAATCCAAACCAGGCTCTCAAAAAACGCGTCTATGTCGAAGCTGTGAGTTTTGTCGTTCTGCATGGATAGTTTGCAATTGCGCCGATACGAGCCACCGCCGACGTCCTGGCCGCCATGTTGAATTTGCGGCCGGCCGTTGTTTACATAACGTGGTTTAGGCTAGTGCGGCCAAAGTACGGCTTCCCGTGAAGCGGAAAAGCAATCCGCGTTCCCGTGGCGGAAAAATAGGTCTCGGATAGATCTTTTCGCCTCGGGCTCGCCGCCTGGTTTTCCGGCCGCTTAGGCGGCGAAGCGAGCGAATTTCCGATGAGTTTTGCCGCTTTCGCCCCCATTTAGGCCAAGTGTGAACGGGGCTTCAGTGTCGTGTGGTGGGGCATTTCGTTGGCAGTGGCCTGACGCGCACTTGATTTTAAATATGTTCTAGGCTATAGACCGCTGCATCAGGCGAGGAGGACCGGACTGGCAACCAGCGCTTTCCTCCTTTCTGGCTTGTGCGCGACGGCGCGGAGTGCGCGGGCTGTTGCTTGGATGAGTGGCGTTTTTGAGCATTTTTGTGTTTTAGGTCGATCTGCGAATTTTCTTTTCTTTTATTGCGATGTCAGCCAGCGAAAGGTCAACAGAAAACCACTGTGCCGTTTTTGGTTGTTCTAACGACTAGAAAAAAATGAAACTGCTGTCTGAATAAGTATGCGACGTGCATCACCAAACGCGGAGTGTTTGCGCTTGTGCGCACTCTTCAAGGTACATCGTTTGTGTTACGTTACAGGCTCTAAATCGGCAAGTGCCGCAGTATATCCGGAATTCCCACTGTTCCACGCAGTCAATCGTCAAACGTCAATCGAATATGGCCAGATTTGCGAACAAACATAAGCGGTCAAGTACGGTCCTGTCCGGTAAAGTTCAAAACATCTAAGTACCACTCGAGTATCCACCTGAGTTGTTTTCGCTTCGTTTTATTATTATATTTTATTATGATGTGTTTGGTTTAACAATTAGCTTCGTAGCTCGGCTCAACACGGTGATCTGTGCAGTTGATGTATACCAGTATTAGTACAGACGAGAAATCCCTCACTTCGCAGCGGGGTAACCGGCATCATGCATTTAATTATTGCTCCGACAAGCCTTGTAAAACCGGAACATTCAATGAACACTACATCAAAAGTACGTCGCGAGATCTTTGTCGTGAGGTTGCAACTTCCGTAAGACAGCGGGGCGTATAGTATACGATGAGCGATATGAAAGCCGAATAGTAAAAAAATAAAAACAAAAAAAAAGAATTCTGTCGCTCCGTGTGTAGAACAACTATCTCAGGAAGACAAATTTTTACGTGGTCAAGAACCGTATCCGACAAGTCGCGCAATAATATCCAACATAAATCATTGTCTTCTAAGCGCGGTACAAGAACCACGTTTTTACGCTTGTCTAGTGTTTAATGAACTTCCAATTTTGCTCCTTAGCTTTGCGAACGACAGCAAGAATTTCGCAAGAAAACTACATCTGGTACACGAAGTTATGAAAAAAAAGCGCGAATCACATCTGATGCCCATCAAAGGCTCGAGCCCGGGTGCGCTTCGTGCCTCAACGGCAGAAGAAACTTTCTAACCATCTGCATCTTATCGCCGCCAAAATCCAATCAAATATCACGACTCTTAAAAGAAAAAAAAGAAGAAGCGCGCGACATGTCAACATCAGCATCGTTTCTCTGTACCAGCACCTGTCTGTAAACAGCTCTAACTTCGTCCACACCGGTGGGCAATAAACGAGCGAGTAATAAGCGGTTACTTAAAAGTTTAGAAACAAGATAGGCAACTGTTTGTGAGCAACAAACAGATGCCGCGCCATGAAATACAGACTGCGTGTTCACGTACGACCGCATGTACGAGCGGTAGTCGGTGCGACAGCATAAACACACAGTGAATGAAAAAAAAAAAACTAACTGAAAGATTGCAGTCGAAGGAAAAAATTCATTGTATACCGAAGAGTGGCGTAACTTGCTTGCCCTGCTAGAACGAGTCCAAATATTTGCGTGGTTTTCCAACAGACAGTGCCGAAAATGTATGACATCCACCTCTTGCAACAAGTTCGCGCCGCCGTATATTAACATCATTAACTCTCAACGGATTCAGCGCTCCAGGACGAAAGAAAACCGACTGGAACTGCAGCCGCACGCATACCTTCCATACAAACGCGGAGCGTCGTACATGCCAGTGGGTTGCCAGACCAGAGACGGCGCCGCCTGCTAGGCAATATGGCGGCGCTCACAAAAAAAGGTCTATATTAGTCGCTGATATATTGCATCCGTGTCCACACAAATCTACCCCACAAGTTATCTCGCCTTCAAAATGTTGTGTCAGTGCTCCTTTCAGGGAAAAGAAGGCAGCATAGTGGGTCGGCGAACAATCGGGTTGGTCTTAAGGCAATCTTAGTCGAAATCAAAGAGAAATGGACATGGCAGGGCCTGTAGCGTGAAGGACAATAACCTCTGGTCACTGAGTAACAGACTGTATTCAAGGAGTAGGCAAGCGCGCAAAAGGGAGGCAGAACGTTGGTTTGAAGATGCTGCCAGCACTTCTTCGTAAATTGTGATTAAGTTTGCGCGGACAACCTGGCCTCAGCAACCACAGGACCGGGTTGATTGGCAAAACATGGGAGAGGCATTTGCCCTGAAGTGGGCGTAATCAGGCTGAAGTTGATGATGAAGACCCTACTCTACTCTGTAGACGTAAGTGATGAAAGCCGTCGTCGTCACCTACGTGCAACAGGCCTCAGGCCTGGCCGACCACCCGACCTTGACTGCTGGATTAGTGGACCTCACCACCGCTCGTTACTGGACTTCATACACGAAGCAAATTTATATGTGTATTTCTGAATAAATATTATGCCTAAGGGCAGACTTTCGAAAAAAAAAAAAAAGAAAGCAACAGACAATGAAACTAAGAAACGCATAAGGGAGAATGCTTGTATGTTTAACTGCAGTACAGTAATTATGACATAAACAATAAAAATTTAATTGGGCGGAAAATCAGCTTTCCACAGGTAGGTAAGTTAATGAACTTGCCACAGATAGGTTAATAGTAGTTACTGCGATAAAATTACGAGACCATCAGTTTCCGTTCTGTGGAATAGTTTAGGAAAACATGAAAAACTCGCGATATGTATGCGATAGGAAACAGCAATTGTTAGAAAGAAACTAAATCTGTGGTAAATAACCAGCATCAGGAAATTTCTGCTGACATTTCAGTCGCGTTTGATGAAAGCTGATCACTCACGTTTTGTCTCGAGTCAAAGTGACAGCTCCTTGGTACCTTTGCACGCCGCTTGTTCCTGGATTGCTTTGGGCAGAGGTGGACTCTTGTTGATGTGTCCGTCTTTTGGCTTTGGCCATAGCTCCGCGCCTGTTATAAAACAGTAAAGATGTAAGCTATCATATCTCAAAGTTAGTACGCTAGAACGCAAAGTAAAAAAGGATCATTGCAGAACTGTGCATTGAACGTTTTGCATCACTCCTGAACAAACCCCTTCAGTCGAATTACAGGAGGGGGTTTCCTTGATTGGGCACGTTACCAATTGGCTACAGAAGCAAAATCTGTCGAAGTACTGCGCGCAATTCACCAGAGTTATGCTGCAGAAGTTCAACTTCGTATCAGGAATGCGACGACTGTTTGAGTATGCACATGATCACGTGACGGATCAAAATTTACGATTTTACTGAACGCGCAGTGACCATCATATAACTAAGAATTGGTAGTTCTTAGGCATTATAAGAATTTTTATTATTTGCATTTATGGGGTCAATGCTGCCGATGTCAGGTTTTCTTGCGCCCTCGCATTTAAATTACAAATGTCTCTTTTCGCCGTTTCTGGAAAGAAACATACTGTCAATCACCTGTGGCGCATACCCGATTACCGTGGCTCATGGTACACGGGTATACGCCACACATGTCTGGAGGGAAGGGTTTGACGACTTATGGGACAGGACTTTCACGTCATGACCAGACAGTTATATTCGTCAAACACCAAGCTAAGGAGGTGATCACGAGAGCACCCAGACGTATGCGGCTAGATAGATAGATAGATAGATAGATAGATAGATAGATAGATAGATAGATAGATAGATAGATAGATAGATAGATAGATAGATAGATAGATAGATAGATAGATAGATAGATAGATAGATAGAAACGCTCAAAGTGCATTGAGTCTGCTAAGAAATGCTTCGCATTTCTTAAAGATTTGATTTGACTTGATTTTGCATGCCCTCGTGCCCTGGAGCTCAACGAGTCTTAGCTGGAGTGTTCACTAGCACCATGAGCATGGTGCCCAATCTACCAACAACCTACTACAGCTTTGTTGTCCATGACTATTTATTTATCTAGTGTTATGAGTAGAATAAACAGGCGTGGTTTAACAAGAGCATGGAGTAGCGTTTTAGCTACAATAGTAAATGATTACGGCATATTCGCTCACTATTTTAAGGTATTAGAGCTAAAAAACGGCACAGCGTCGCCTCAAGGGTGAAGCAATGAATGCGATACCAACAACTTGGAATGTCATGCGAAGACAGTCGAGCAGCTCACTCCTTCAGCAAACACGGCCGCTGCAGCAAGCGAAGTGGCCTTCGTGTGGTTTGTGGCCTCAACGCAAACATTGTGATGAAAAAGCTAAGCGCGCGAGCACAAGAGACCACGTCCTGTAGGACAATGTACGAAGTCAAAGGCGTAGCCCCATCCGGCGGCAAAAGAGGGGCGGGACTTAGCCCTGAACGCGCCCTTTGGCCTTTGCGCCATCTCGCGGGTGATAGTGAACGCGCCTCTGCCACGCTGAAGCACCTCAGAGATGTGCGTACGACGAACGGGAAATGCTGATTATGAATAGCTCGCCGTTACAATTCCGGGGGATGTATGCGTTGTGGCCGAGCGGTTAAAAACGTCGCGCCGCGGATCGAGGGATCGCAGGTTGAAATTACGGGTCCCACGCATCGGAAAAACTGCCATGTGAACTATTTTTCTTTACTATTTATATGTAACACGCAATACGTAGGCCAGATAGACACGCCTTTTCGAATTCGATTAAAAAAACCATCAGTCACATGTACCTTCCCTGCCCGGCCTTCCGCTTTCGAAAACATATCGCATTGAAAGAGCACAACTTTGACGGTATCAGCGTTACACTCTTGGAAAACAATTTTCGAACAACCAGAGAACGAGAACGACGAGAATCTTTCTTTATCTACAAATGCAACACAATAAAAAACGGAATAAGCGGGCACTCAGGCACCCTCTCCGCATTATGACCATTAAAATGCGCGAACAGCATTCTTTAATTAGTACCCGGCCCCTTGCAGCCGATTGCGAGAATAATAGCATTTTGAATAATACCGGTCCTTGGCGGAGCTGTAAGCTTATGCGTCTCACTATCTAGGATTCATTTGCCGCTTCAAGCACAGCCGGCATACACAGATAAGTGGTCCCGGACGTCGTACATTGTAGTTTACGTCGTATAACACTGTACCTAAACTGTCATTACATTAATAAGCTTTTATTCGGTCTTTTTCTTTTACACCCCTTCTCTATTTCTACATCTTTTCCTCTCCTCAAAAACGCCAAAGTCCTTAATGGATATCGACGGCGCGGCAACACTACTGGCCTCTTCAGATCTTACACCCACGCCGACACATAAAAGCATGCGCTGAAAGCCCTACGTCCCTACCCCACCAATGCCTTTATCACGGTAAACGTCGACAATGGATGCCAAAAATGCCACCCGTGGCCTTACACCAGATGGTGCAGTACTAGACGCGCGGCGTCATTACATTGTCCGTTTAGGGGAAGGTGGGGGCACGAAGGCTGTACAGTTGTCAAAATATGGCATGCCTTTCTAGACTAACACACTGTTCGCGTTACGCAGAATTATTCGTGCTGACCCTCTTGACATCCCGTACCTTTTTCTTCTTATTTTTTTCTTTCGTTCTTTTCTCCCCTGTTTGCTTTTTTTCCTCTCTACTCCCAACATGATATAAGAAGACACACACACGCCGTAAATATTGTTACGTCTCGAAGAAGACGGGTCTCCCGTCGACAAAATAAACTGTTGAGTTTTATGAAGGCGCATACATATATACATATACATATATATAGGACGGCGTCCAGGCCTCCTCAGCACCTGCTCACCTGCCGCCGCTGCAACCACCATTCGGGGAAGGCGCCTAGGCCTCCTCGGAGGCTCGACACCACTGCACCAATAACTGTTCACGACAAGGAACGCCGTTCACGCATCCTTGACCATGGATCCCGCCGGCGTGACCACCGCGACCGCCGCGTACTCCGCAAACTCCGCCATTGCTTACCCGGCGCACCACCGTCAACGGCGCGGAACTATTGCGTGTCCTGACGGAACTATCTCGTCAGCTCGACCGCTTGTCGTCGGGGAACTCCGGGTTCCCGCCGGCCGCTTCACCATCGTCGACCGTTTGGGCAGTGCCGGTGCTCCGCGGCTTCCAGGACGACGTTTTCCTTTGGATTGACACCACAAACTCGCTCGGCACCACACTACGCGTGGTCGGACCACCAAAAATGGATGATTGCCATCGACAGCCTTCGCGATGCCGCTAAGGCATGGCATGCCTACGAAGGCGTCAGGCAGCCATCCTGATCGTCATGGTGTACAAAAATCACAAATCGTTTTCGTCGTCTTTCACATGCCGGTTACCCTATCTCCTCAGACCCACTCTCGACCGCGCATGGGGGCTGAGAGGCACACCACCTCGACGGCGCGGCTCGGGCGCGCACAAGCCTGCCCTCCGCCCGAGATCATGCTCGCGAGGCACCACGCTTCTATGGTGCAGCTGTGCCCTTCACCAACGTGCCCTCTCTCGGGCATCGAGCTCATGTGAGGCACCAGCTCGATGGGGCATCTGTGGCCGCGAGCCCCAAGACAGAAACCCTCTCGGGCTGCCCTGAAACTGACGTCAGACACCGGTCCTGCACTCCTCGTCCAGCGCAGTCGGAGGAGGCGGCCCCAGATTCGCCTTCGCTGGGGCACATACAGACACCAGCTCCTGTCGCGCTTGACACGCCTAGAGTGCAGGCGCTGGAAGAGCCCAAGGCATCCATCGCTGTGCTCGATCACGAGGGACACAACCACGGCCCTGAAGACACTCGGAGCAACCTCGAACGAGAGCAACGCAGAAGGCCGCGCGGCAGACACCGACACCAGCCGCGAGCAGGGTTTTCCGCCAAGGATCTCGAATTCATCGACGTTGTCAGAGACCACGACCGCCTTTGCGCAAGTGCCAGCACCTCTCGTGTCTGCCGCGCATTTCGCGAGTATCCCGGAAAGTGCCATGGCACACACCAATCTGCTCGCAGTCCCACCCACTCCTTGACCGAATGCGCACCAGTTCACTCAGGTGCGCATTCGCAAAGGTTCTCCGGGACAAGCGCAAGAATGTTTCGCTGTCGATAATTCCAGAGCCCATTGAAATACAATCTTCTATCCCAAAGGATCCTGCACTAGAGGCCCCAGCCAAGACACCCGGTGTGTGTTGTCGGATGCTGTTCCGGCAAGCTTCTTTGACCGTGCCGCATGCGCCGCTTACTCCGCGACACAGCCGAAGCCCGCCGCCAGTTGTACGTGTGACAGCTGTCCACAAAAATCACAGTTTCGCCGCAACGGCGTAGCAATGAATGCAATAGCAACAAATTGGAATTTAACGCGAAGAACGGAAAGCAGCTCGAAATTGCCAGCGCGTCGCTCGAGTCCAAAGGACGCACGAAAGGACGCACACAGGACGAGCGCGAACTATCATGCGTCACAGCTCGATACTTGAAGCGCACTGCTAAAACATAAAGCAGGACGCACAAAACGAACGAACAGGTGCACACAGGACAAGCGCGAACTAAATGTCGCAGTTGTTACTTATTTCTGTTTGAACAGCGCGCTCCTTTCGCAAACGCGGCCGCTGCAGCGAGCGAAAGACCTTCGTTGCGCTCATCGCGCCATCTCGCTGGCAATGAAGAAACGCTTATAAGCGTCTGTCGTCTCTGAGTCTAACGCTCGCCGTTAGCTCCTTAGAGGATCGGCGTTTCGTGGCGTAGTGGCTAGCGCCACGGGCTGCGGAGCGAGAGGTCCCTGGTTCGATTCCGCGCTTCGGAAACATGTTTCTAAATTATTTTTCTTTCGGACTTTCATATGTATATAGATACTTATACGGTGAATGACGGCGACGGGGACGGACAAAAACCAGCCGAGACTGTTCATATAATTGCTATCGCAATAAAAAGTTCCTGCGTGTCCGAGACCCACCACCGCGATACAGCCAGTGTCGTCCTCCAGATCCACTTATGGAACAACACCGAACCAAATCGTAGCATGGCCGGCACAGACCACCAAGATGTAGTCAATGCCGCTCACCACAAGCGTCATTGGCAAACCAGAGACATTGTCGACGGCTTCGCTCTTTCGCAGTCATGGCCGAGTGTCATGACGATGAGCAACGGCCTAGCTTGGGCCCTCGTGCTTGACCAGCACGAGGACGAGAGAGAACGACGAAGCAGAATAGAACAGCCGGCCCGCAGCAAGGGTGCTGTCTCTCTCATTCCTTTACAATGTGTGTGTATATATATATATATATATATATATATATATATATATATGTATATATATGAAAAACTTCGTACTACAATATAGGAAACAAAACAAGTATTTATTTTACCCTAACAATTTCAGCTGGCGGTCCAGCCTTCTTCGGAGGATGTAAGTGAAATGAAAGGGCCATGGCCGAACCCGCTGCGCAAGGGCCGCCCACCCACTTTCTATATATATATATATATATATATATATATATATATATATATATATATATATATACTCCATGGCAAGTGTCCCAGACGTGGCGCTCACACATCGCAGATTTTGCTGATAAAATGCGTGTTGTGGCAAACCATTTTTGCTCGGAAACTATTCTGGCGATCGCGGCGCCCCCTCGAAGTTCGCTTGTATTTGTTAAACTGTGCCTAATAGAAAAATGTGTATCAGTCAGTCAGTCAAGAACTTTATTCATCGGTCCTGAGGAGTTTAGGCCGCCGGGGGATCCAGGGGGGACACCCTAGCAGCCGCTACCGTAGGCGACGCCCGAGTCGGGGCGGGAACGTGATGGGAACGTGATGGGAACGTGATGGGCGGGAACGTGTATAAAATCAATTTTTGTGTGTTGAGTTTTGAAACCGCTCTTGCGCTATTACAGAGGTTCTGTTTAGTTGCTCTATTTACTGATTCCGAAATTTTTGCGTTTCACTGCCAACTACGTATTTTCAAAATCTACAAAAATCTGCAATGTTCGTGATTTTTCTTCGAGCTATCTCAAACTCTCCCTAACCAATCTTAATAATAGTATGATTTCCAGGAAAGGGTATTTTAGTACTAAAATGTTTAGGAGTAAAGTAGACTTCAAACCTTCCCCCAAAAATTGTGAAATTAGAGAAAATATGGGATTTGCCGCATGTTTGACCGTATTTTTCATAGTGATGCGTTCCAAGTAAGTCCTCGTCATGTGGTGACGAAAGTCTAATGAAATCATTTTTGATTTAGGGAAGAAAATTTTTAAATTTGGCTCTCCGAACGCGCCCTGTATTTCTTTCTGTTGCCACTTCGCCACAAGATACGTGGTCGCCCTTGCAGCTGACACTCGTCACAGGCGGCGGCAAGAAGCGAGATGTGTGTCAGTGCCTCGGGAGTGCTCTAAAGTCTTGTCGCGTCGATGTCAGGGCGACGAGTAATGAATTCACGTTACAATGTGAGCTTGCTTGGCGGGCGCAATGGGAAGTATGGACGCCCGAGAGTAGCTTGTGGAATCGATGGCACATTGTGCTACAGAGCCGTCTGCACAACTAGCATACACATGCTGAAAGAAATAATGCACATTGTAAGCACTCTTTTTTTTTCTGGGTATACATGTCGCGCAGACGGCCCTGTAGCACAATCTCAACATAGCGAGTCTCAGGAAGTTTTGTCGAACCAATCAGGCCGAACTGCGCAGAAACATTGAAATTCCTTACATTCGTGACACTTACGTTCACATACTGAAGTTCAGGTGCAAAATTTAAACGACGAAGATTGACGTTTATTTCATCTCTTTTAATAATTAACCTAAGGTGCAGAAATCTTTGGCTATAGAGTACTCTAAGTATAATGTACTTGTCGAAAACTATTTATCGTTTCGCTTTGGTATTCCTTTATTTAAACGCAACAAATATGGTACTATCATGTTGTGCGTTGTAATATTGTGCCTTGACTGCGCGTCGGAGTTTCACACCCGTCAACGTTATCTATTTATTTAATTACTCAATGTACCACATACGAGCAAAGGGCATTCCATATGGGGAGTAACAAAAGTTTTATGTGGTTCATATGCACCTCAGAGTTATACAGTAATAAGAAAGCATTGTTAATATTTACACAATGGAAACACTCAAGCGTAGAGAATCTGAAAACATTACAGTATAGATCAGTTGGTGATTCTTGATCAGGGAAAATAACCGCAAAAAGGCATCGATGGCTCGTGAATGTCGGGTCCTACGCTGTGAGATTTTTCAGCTTGTCGGGATGCCTTTGGTGCCCACGCACCCGGACCCCCAGTCGCAACAGCGTGCGCTCGAAGAAAAAACTCTATTTTTAAGAATTTTTTAGCGAACCTTTGGCACTTTGAGCGTTTCTATCTATCTATCTATCTATCTATCTATCTATCTATCTATCTATCTATCTATCTATCTATCTATCTATCTATCTATCTATCTATCTGTCTATATAGCCGCCTACGTCTGGGTGCTCTCATGATCGCCTTCTTTACCTAGAGTAGACCAAAAGTGGCATGGGAGGGTAAGAGGATTTGACGAATATGATTGTCGGGTCATGACATGAATAATGTGAAAATCCTGTCGCCTACGTCGTCAAACCCTTTCCACTAGACACGTGTGGCACATACCCGTTTGCCACGGGCCGCGGTGTACGGGTGTGCGCCACAGGTCAGTCAGTCAAGAACTTGTATTCATCGGTCCTGAGGAGTTTAAGCCGCTGGAGGATCCAAGGGGGACACCCTAGCAGCCGCTACCGTAGGCGACGCCCGAGTCGGGGCGGGAACGTGATGCCGTTCCGCCAGTTCTTGGGCCCTCTGGACTGCCTTGAGTTGTTGGTGGAGCTCGGAGCTCCTGAGTGCCTCTTGCCAGTCGGACTCACTGGTGAGAGGTCCTTGAGGTAGCGCGGGACATTGCCATAGCATGTGCGAGAGTGAGCAATAGAGTTCTCTGCAATCTGGGGATTTGGGGAGTGATCACTGACAATTTATATCTACCCAGGAACGGCGAGAACAGACATTGGTAACTTAAATGCAAACGCGTTAAGAAAAACCAACCTCGGCAGCGTTGACTTGACGAATGGAAAGGATTAAAATTAGGATCCCAGCAGGAATCAAACGCAAGCATTCTGCGTGGCAATCAGGTATTCTACCACTGAGCCACGCCAGGTCTATAAACTGGTTTGTAAAAACAGCCTACGCAGGCGAAATATCGGTGCAACGTCAATTGTGGTTGTGGTGTTTGCTCTCTAATTTTACAAGAAAGCAATGATCATTACATATGTACTCCTACGATACAAGCGCCATATCAGGTTAACATCTGTGGTTCGAGTGTTGTCTCCGCTTTTATAGCAGTATGATAAACATTGCATTTGTATTCCTATGATTCAGCAAGCTATATTGAAGCATTGCTCGACCCCGGAGGAATACATTAAGGAAAGTTATATATGATATCCACATCACCGCACCGTAAAGTGCATTTTGTCCGCCAGAATGACGCAGTGTCCTCTTCATTTCTTACGACGCTGGGCGATGGGCTCATGCTGACCGAGGATGATGCCAGATTGATTGACATCCGCTTTGTTGAATAGGCAACGTAGGCTACATACGCCCAGGTAGTCTACGAATACGACATGCGCCATCCACTGATATTGGTCTACGTAGCACTCTCCAGGCCTACCAGCCTAGACGGCCTATACCTCACCAACGCGAATGGTTGCTTCAGGTTCCGATGTGTCGTCGCCTCACAATTTGTCGACGAAATGACCGAGACATCCGCGAATTCCAACAGCTCTACTATACCACATACTTCACTACACATGGACCCCTCGTCACCGCGATCACGACCGGATCCTATAACAAGTAGTGACCAGCTGCTGGTGCTCACTGATCACGGTGATGATGACCTTATTCAAGAACTGTCAAGAACTTCTTCCACACACGCACACGGGTTCGTGAAACGTGCGTGCGTTCTCCATCATAAAGGAAAAGTATAAGCACTACAAATCAGCTTACCGATTCTGGTGTTGGTAATACCCACGTTGCCGTTGGCAGCGTTACCCAACCGTAAACAACTGGTTATATAACACATATGCGGCTCTTGAACATATATGTGTGCGTATAAAATTTATACAGATCTTTAGCGTCATTTTCTGACGTGTCGCTCAGTAAAACAAATTTGCCACAGTCACCTTCCCGCCGCATGTTTCACATAACATCGACTCCCACGGTACGTAGGATCTGCCGATTTTTTTTCAAAGTTAGAAAGAAATGCCGGCTTGTTTATTGATTTATTTAACGAAACCTTTTCTTAAACCTACTTTAGTGGCCCACTTGACTTCGCTAAATCGGTTTGATGGGAACATTAAGCCGCATGGGTACCTACCGGGCAATGAAAATTTCTTCGTTAGATCACAAATTTCGTAAAGTCGGGTTTCGTAAGACGGTCCTTTAACTGTACTATCCGACAGTGCACGCGAAACCCCGACAACAAAGGGATGTGCACACGTGGAAGCGCGAAGAGATGGCTATTTCGAGGCACTGCCCTGCTTCGTATTGCCAACATATATGATTTACGTAACATAGAGTCCTGATAACCACTGAACTTCAGCATTAGTATCAGCCTTACGACGGCTCACGCCGATACTCACTTATACTCACAGATACTTCAACGCACTAGCGTTCATACGTGAGCTCAGTATTTATTGATCAGAGACGTGCCTTGACGGTCCTTGTCCCCGCACCCGGCAAAATTTTTCAAGGGAAGTTCTTGATAAAGATATCTCGTGTGTCATATCTTTCAATAAAAATATCCTTACTGAATTGCAATCACTGATAACTCGTATGTGGAGGTACGAGATCAACATCCGTATCAGAGCGCCCCGATTATGCGAGATATTGGCGTTTAAGTGCGTTGACATCCTGATCGAAAATCTAATCATACTCTAACGGACTCTTGAGTCCACTCACTAAGACTCCCTCACACTGAGATCGAGCCGTGAGTCTGACTGAGTCCGAGTGAGGAATATTTAGGTGAGTTTAAGTCCGAGTGAGTCCGGTTCAGAAAACTTTTAGCGATTCTCAGTCTGAGTGAGTCCGATTGAGGAAAATGTTGGTGAATCTGAGTCCTAGTGAGCCCTAAGGGCAAAACATATTCCATAAGTGAGTCTGAGTAAGCTATACATTTTTTGCCGACCTATGCATGTGAGCCAATGATCCCAACTCCTGAATCGACTTCATACGGTGTCGGTCAGCTGCGTGGCTACAAGCGAGATGCGCGCACTGATAGCTAAATAATACAATTTGGTACCTGCTACCCGGACAACAAATTAGTGCAGACTATGCAAAACAGACAATACCTTATACAAGACATCTGATATGGGGATGTCCCAACATATCAACAAATCCTCCTCAAGCCCTCGTGCAGTGGTGGCGGATAGCGTTACTGAGCACTGAGGTCGAATACCAGAAATGGGCTATCCAGAAGATCAGGGAGGCTATAGGGAGACAAGGCCTTCTGGGCCTCTACGTGTACTGTCTAGACCGAACCACAAACGAGACCGATCTGGTAACAAAGTTTATTCATTCACCTCGTAACTCGCTGTGATGATCTTTCGCTGAGTACGATTATAGTATGCGCTGCTTCAGAAAGCAACGCAGCGGAACTCTTGTACCTTCTAAGCTGCGCACGTTGTGTATTTTCGAGTCTTCACGCCTGATAATATGGGGATGTTTTTTTTTCTGCAAAATGGTTGGACGTAATCTGATGACAAAGATTGACGGCATCCAAACTTTTTCAGCGAGAATTGTTAGCACGCAAAGTCACATCAACGGGCAGTAGTAAATGGTTATGAACGCCTGCTTTCCTAAAGTCTCGTTCTATGCGACTAGAGCCAGCTAGTGAAACGTGGTGCTGGGTCGGTTTGAACGGACAGGCTTACGAATGTAGGCCTAGATCGGTTTGTGATAAAATAACGGCAACACACAGGTCTCAAGGCCATTTCTCTCCTGTGCGAGTCTGCATGTGATATCCGAACCGAGATCTGGTGAAAAATCATGCGCATACTTCAGACCTGGTCCCCTCGTATTATCCCAACTTTCTCCCGCCTGTTTCGAGCGACCTGTTTTGGGCCCTTATACAGCCACGCTCCATCCACCACTTGCAATTCATTCGATCATTTCATGCAGAATACACCGGAAATTCCTTTCCACATGACAAGGCACTATATGACCATAGCTGTTCCTTGCACCAATAAACACCACACGTCATCACTATCATCATGTTTGGGAGCTCAAATCTGAGTGAGTGAATGTGTAGCGAACAAAGTGCATACTGACAGCGACATCATTATTGCAGGAAAACAGAATGCCTAATGAAATGGTGTTGTTTAAAATTAGCGTCATGGCTTTCACAGGGAAGCCGAAACGTTAATGACAGAGACATTACACCACTGATCCCTACCACTGGTTTAGTGGTAGTGATAACTGTTTATTGGCGTTTGTACATCAGCGTAGGCCGCACGCGCTTTCCTAACAATGTTTGGACGCGAATGCCACTGGGCATCGGAATAACTGTATGGCATCTCAACAGTGTGCGCGTATGTGTGGGCGACAATTCTTTGGAACAAAACGTACTGGTACAGAATTGACACTGAAGCTTAGACACTCAGTGAGTGAATGCGCTTGGGACTCAATAGGTTCTACCTAGGCTTAAAGCCTTCTCGCACGCACCAGTGTGGGTTAAAACATGCCTTTTCAGCCTCCCCATGAGGGCGAATGCTGCAGGACATAGGTGGCACACATAGGGTTTTTCGCCTGTATGAGTGCCGGTGTGGTTTGTAAGTGCTCCTTTACTAATAAACTTGCGGCTGCAGAACTTACAAACAAAATTCCGTGTGCCTGAGTGAATGCGCTTGTGCTGAGAAAGGCACGCTCTGGCGGTGAAACGCTTCCCACATGTGTCGCACTTATGAGGTCGCTCACCAGTGTGGGCCAGACAGTGCTCTCTTAATACAGCCATTGTCGCGAATGTAGCAGGACACAGGTGGCACACGTACGGCTTCTCACCGGTGTGTGTACGGACATGGCACTGGAGGTTATCTCTCCGGGGAAACGTTCGACCACACACATCGCAGCCAAACATTTTCTGCCCCGAATGAATCAGCGTGTGACGAACAAGGGTTGATTTTCGGGAAAATCTCTGTCCGCACTCATCGCACACATGCGGGCGTTCGCCAGTGTGTGTCAACATGTGTCTGTTTAGATTTCGACTTGTCGCGAAGGTGGCAGGGCACGACGAGCATTCGTAAGGCCTTTCGCCTGTGTGCGTACGATTGTGGATCACGAGGTTGCATTTGTACGCATATTTCTTGCCACAAACATTACAAGCGTACCGTTTTACACCTGCGTGAATAAACAAGTGTGCTCGCAGCCCCGACCTTCTATTGAACACTTTTTGGCACAGGCCGCACTGCGAGGATGTCTTGGCCAAATGTTTCCCGTTTTTTTCTGAATCGGCCATCTTGACCTCGTCAGGGGCCCTGCAATAAAAAAATATAAATTGAGCATTATAAAAGTTTTATAAATGACTTTAGCATTTTGCCGCATCTATGCAAAAAGCATAACAGCTTTGTAGAAATAGCCACCCACAGATCAATAAGATCTACAAATGAATTGATTGATTTCGTTTCAGAATTGGCAAAGCAGTTTCACGAGACATTTTGTGCTGCTAAACTGATCACCGTCAAAATTAATGTATATATTCATATAGAAGGCATACCTCTGAGTAGGCATGTCGAATTCAAACTGAAACAGAAAAAAAGCAAAAGCGAAAACCTAGCGAGGGGAATTAGAACCGATCCAAGCCTAATAGCGACACACAGGAACCGGCGAGTTTGAATTAATTGTTAAATCTTCTAATCGAATATCCAGCGCCATGTACGGTATGGAAGATGAGTTAATACAGGTTAGTACTCCTGAACTAAGGATGATTTGTAGTGGCAGCGATAGCCAAGACCAGTAACCAATTGTGTAACATGCACAAATTAATTTTGAAAGGGATGTTGTTCACTTTTGCGACGATTGTACACAATCGTGGACGCATAATGACCATGGCGGACTTTGTCAGACTATTCCATCTAAGACCAAGCTCCCCGCCGCCGGGTAAAAGGAGCACATCAACTGAATCATGAAAAGCTGAGCCCCATACGAGTGGCCATACGGTAACACGATTGTTAGCTTCATAAGGCCAGCTTGGAGATGTATTCTGACGCGTCCAAAAGGTGGCGTCAGCCTGTGAAATCAGCACGAGTTAGTGACCCGTTAAATTTGAAGACATCCACTGAATGCAGTACGCGTCTTTGCAGCCCTCATCCGATAGGACAAACTCGATGGTGGTGGTAGGCGCATATCCCGAATTCCGAATAGGAATTAACATTTCCTATTGGAAGCATATGCAATTCTAAGAATGCATATTCAGACTTATCCTATTATTCGGCTGCGGCCGAATATGAATGTGAATGTTCGGAGAGATTCAAATAAGTAACGAATTAGTAGCGCTGCGCATTCTTGTTCTTTTATTTTTCACAGTCACCCGTTTCGAATCTACCACAGTTGTTACGTGAGCGCGATGATTCACCACCAGAGAGCCTACAGCCTGATATATCCGCCGCTGTCGTCGTGGATCGTTCTGTGGCCAGCGGTTAGTGCGTACCGTGACCACGATTTTTCGAATAAACGTTAACTGTGCACCTGAAATAGTGGATGTGGCCGACGCCACAATGGCCTTCCGTCCTTTCGCAATGTGCACAGAGAGGCGTTTAATGCTTCCGCCATGCATGTGACAGTGCCTGCGGCGATGCCATAGATAAGCCCTGCAAAGCACGGAAAGCGTGAGGACTGCCGCTGATGAACGCGCCAGCACGACACATGGCAGGTTAACAATCTAAACCTATCTCCTCGACTGCGGGTGTGGCGCACGGCTGTTGTAAGTGTACTGCAAGCTTTTAGTAAACTACAATTAAAGCACAACCCACCGCTATTCGCTGCTGCATTCTTCATTGTGCGGGACCGGGAAGTAGGCCCAAGAGAAGCGTCGCTCGCACAAGCGAAAGCAGCTCATCCTCGCCGTGTCGACACAAAGAGATACTCACCGCACTTCTGGTATATGTGTACGGACGTGGTACGAAGCACGTGCAAAGGGTAAGCAAGCGCGCACGGCACAGGAGTGTCCTGGCAGTGACAATGTGAGCAAGCGACACGATGTACGGAACTAAAGGATCGGCGCAATGTGGTAGTACACAAAGTGTCTCAATGGCGCCGGTTTTCGCTCATAGCAGATCGCGATGAAATAGCTTGGAAAACGGGGAATATATACCCAACAGAGCACAGCAATCTTTGAAAGAAATTCAGTTGGGGTCGAACGACGTGCTTTTTTGAGAATCTGTTCAAAAGTTTAAGTAAGGTCTGTTGCACACGGACCACTCACTTTTTGTCTGCAGTCAATGCGGTAGAACGTTGCTTCCTTTTCACGCCACTCGTTCTTGGAGAGCCTTGGTCGGGGATGGATTCTTTTCGAGAGGTCCCTACTTTTGCTGTGGTCGTAGCTGGATGGCTGCAATAAAGTATTACAGAAATCCATATCATGGATCGACATTAGGAAGATATACCACAAAGTATGGAAACCAATTGCTGCAACAGCGTGACCAGTGACTGAGGAAAGCTAGTATTTGCGGGAGTCTTTTTCAGTTTACCGGCGAATATATCTTCCTTTTGCTTTTGATTTTTAGATGGAAGTAGTTTTACTTGCGCCGAGTATCCACTGAAATACCCAACGGTTTGTTTTGCATTTCTTTAAGTTCTGTGCATTAACTCCTCATAAGAGTCTTCGCTTATTACCTGGTAGCCCGAGCCTTTATGTTATTAGATGCTAGTTTTCAAATTTGGGAATGCAGTACGGCGGTCTGTAGGTTATGATGTGAAACGTGAATGTTAAATTCGCCACGGCAGCCGTATGGTCAACAACAGAAAGATTATCTGTAGCAAGACATTTAATATCGGCACACACAGATGGAACGAAATCACAGCGCAAAATACGGACATCTCAGAGCTTGTACATGGAAAGCAGAACGCGGTAGCAGCAGCGCTGAAAGGCGTACGTCGTCAGTAAACATAAACTATTCGAAAGCGTTTTTTTGTTGGCTGACGTCAATTCGTGCTTATTAAAAGGCATAGGATATAAATGTAAAACTGGCTCTGAATATTGTATTGAAAAGAGCATGGATGGATGGTGGAACTTTATTAAATATAGTCCTGAGAGAGGCGACTAGCGCGCAGTGGGCTTCTCCCACGTTGGGACGGGCAGGCTTAGCCTGACCGCCGCATCGTGGGCTCTCTGGAAGGCCCAAAGCAGATCCCCCTTGTTGGGGCTTCTGATGGCGGAGCTCCACTTGACTGGGTCGGCTTGTTCACTGCCCAGTAACGAGGGGCATCGCCAGAGCATATGCTCTAAGTTAGCTATTTCCCCACAAAGGGGACACGAGCTGCTAGTGTAAGTATCCGCGTAAATTTTGTGAAATAAGGCCAGATTTGGATATGAATCAGTCTGCAGGAGTCTAAGCGTCATGGCCTGGGCTCTGTGTAGTTTTCTGTGAGGAGGGGGGTAGATCCTCCTGCCTAGGTAGAAGTGCTGCGTAATTTCATTGTATGTGGTGGGCTGATCTCTATTGTCCAACGTCGTGGGCTGGGGAGAAAAGAGCATGAAAAGAGAATTTAGGATTGTGGGCAGCTGCGAAAAGCATATGCTCTTGTAGACCAGTACTTCATCTGTTTCGCCTAACTGTCAATGTCCCAAACATCCCTTTGCCCCCCCCCTCTAATTTTCCTTCCCTGTACCGAATTTGCTCCATTTCCTTATTATATTTATTCTTGATAATTAAGACTTGAGGTCTTACTGTAACATAACCTTTTTTTCTTTATAATCCCGAATGATGGTGGAGTAACAGTAAGCTAAATGTACATAAAAGCTCTTTGATGCTAACTTGATTGAGCGAAAACAGAGATCACGGTAGCGTGCTGTGGCATCAAAGGCAAGCAGAATAAGTGCATTGGCTATTAACTGGGAAGTGCCCTCTACATCCAGTGCTTAGGCGGGTGTCCTCCAGGAATCCTACTCGCGTAATTAAAGTTTTACCACCACCATCAAAGCCGGAATCATCGACCGCGTATATGTGACCTGTATGCTAGGCTTTTCAATGGAAATATCTGAGAATTAAAACTAGGGAAGGCTGCTCGCAGGTGTTAGCCTACCTACTTTGCGAATTCGCCTCTCGAGTCCATTGTCAGTATAGTGGATTAGGAAAGACTGTTTCCACGAAATATAGCCGGGTGTAAAGAGCACCGGTCCGACACAACACCGTCGCAGCAGTGCGCATAAACTTCGTTACTAATATTTTTCAACGTCAAATGAGGCACCACGAAGCTTAGTGGGCGATCGTGCGGCGAGCGAGGTACCATTTGACAGCGAAAACCTTCCCACTGTACGGAAGCTTACTGCCAGTGCGATCCGATACATCGCTCCCACATATGTTCGTACAGCTTCGTGGGTGAGGATTAGGTTTGCTAAGAACGTCTTGCATGCGAGAGCAGTCAGGTATCCGCGCCACCGGTAGACCTCCTCGACAGTCTGCAGTGCCGCTTCTCAAACGGTGTAGGCTTTGTGTCCTTCTTTCCGATAAAATTTTCGGCTACAGAAATGACCGTCAAGCCTACTTTCAGAGTGAACATGCTTATGACATGCCAGGCTCCGTCTTGCCGCGAACGTCTTCCCGCATATGTTACACCTGTGCGGTCAGTCACGAGTGTGGGTTGACACGTGCCTTTCGAGCGTGTGCTTGTGCGAGAATGCAGCAGGCCATAGGTGGCAGGCATAGGGCTTCTCACCTGTATGTGTGCGCATGTGTCTTGTTAATGCTTGATTATAATGAAATTTGCGGCTGCAGAACTTGCACTCGAACTCCTGTATACTTGAATGAATAATCTTATTTTTCGAAAGGTTGCATATTGAATCCAAACTCTGCTCATCTATGCCGCCTCTGTCAGGTCGCTCACGCATGTGGACCAAACAGTGAACTTTTAACTGCCTCATACGTGCAAACATAGCAGGACACAGATGGCACACGTAGGGCCTCTCACCGGTGTGCGTGCGGATATGGCGCTGGAGGTTATCTCTGCGGGAGTATTTTGCGCCACACACATGGCAGGCAACGTTTTTCTTCCCCGAATGACTCAGGGTGTGGCGTATAAGTGCAGATTTCATGGTGAATCTCTCTCCGCACTCACTACACTGATGTGGCCGTTCGCCAGTGTGGGTCACAACATGCGTTTGCCGATACCCACTCGTCGTGAATGTGGCGGGGCACAATGAGCACTTGTAAGGCTTTTCGCCTGTGTGCGTGCGATTGTGGACGACGAGGTGTCTTTTATATATGAATTTCTTGTCGCACACATTTAGAAGCGTACCGTTTAAGGCGTGCGTGAGCGAACAAGTGCCCGCGCAGCCCCAAACTGATCTTGAAAACTTTTTGGCAAACACCGCACTTCAAGGAACTCATAGCCGAATGCATGCCGCCTCTTTCTGCATGGGACGCTTCCATCTTGTCAGGAACCCTGCGATACAGGAAATATGTACTAAGCTAAGGTGCGTATTTGGGCCGGTTGGTACATGTTCAACGATACGAGAAACAGCGCGAAACAAGGCACAGTGAAATAGACGGACCCCGTCTATTTCACTGTCCCGTGTTTCGCGCTGTTTCTCGTATCGTTGAACATGTACTAAGCATTACATGCATATGATGTGTCCTCAGCATTTTTCCGTATCTATGAAAATAACTATAACATCACTCAAAAACAGCTATTTCCGCATTAATGAGCTCCATTAATGCCAAAATTGCGGCCCTTTCATTTCAGAGTTGGGTACGGCGAGGTCTCTGGGAATATTGTCTGCTTCTCAACTGACCACTCTCAAGACAAATCCTTGAAGGTATGCCTTGTTACAGAAGGCGCATAGCTTCAAATAGGCATGCCGATATTAAAACAAAAAAGGGACCGACGAAGAGCGAATATCGAGCAAAAACAATTATTACATCGCCCTAAACAAACGGCATATTGTAGCTGACGAGTTTGAAGTAAATGATATAACGTATAGGACGCGTATCTAGCGCCGCGTATTACAGGAAAGATGACTTAATACAGGCAGGCGCTCGAAAACTAAACATAAGCAGCTATGGAATTTCTAAAGACATGTCACCAAATGTGCAACATGCAATTCGTGTATCATTGAAACAATGATGTTCCCTTTGGCGATAGTGCTGGACGAGCGCGGACGCACAATGACCACGGGAATTTTTTTTTCGAAATAACACCAAGCTACCCGGCGCCGGGTAAGAAGTGCGCCTCCTGAATATCACACGCACACACACAAAAATGAGACTCTTACACGAAGATATACGCTACTGTTGTTAGCTTCGTAAGGCTGAAGTGATGGATCTAGGCGGTGTAGGCGGGTATGCAGAAAACATTCCTGGCAAAATTATTGGCATATTCGTTGCCGTTGATGCCACAGTGGTCTGGTAGCAACTGGAAAGTTATCTCACACCGTTTACCTTTTTAACTGCCGATACTTTAATCTCAAGTGATCTCTTACCATTTACATTTTAACGGCCAATACGTTCCATTTCCATCCGGACTATCCCGAACCGAAACAATCGTTCTCTGCCGTGGCTTGGAGTGTCATTCACGAACAGCTTTGCTAACCGAATCAGAATGACACACAGTGCTGCGTGTGACCACTGTGGAAGCAAGGAAACCGTTGCACACGTCCTCTGTCATTGTCCTCGCTGCGGCGCACTCAGACAACAGCTCGCAACAACGTCTGCACGCCTCGATGATCAGCCACTTTTCGAGAAATCAATTTTGGAATGCCGGATCGTTAGAGCTCTACACGAGAAAGCGACGAAGGCGCTGCGGCAGTTCTTGCGATCAACCGGCCTCGCCGAACGACTATGACACTTTCGTGCTTGAGTGTGCATGTGTGTTTTCATTATATTTTTAACCATTTCTTTCATTCTTTCCTTCCTTTCTATTTGCCCCCTTCCCCCTTTATTAGCGCAGGGTAGCAAACCAGATATTTATTTTCTGGTTAAGCTCCCTGCATTTCACTTAACCTGTATCTCTCTCTCCCTCTTCGTAAAGTGAGCTTGGAGAGACGTACGTACCATGTCCACGTCTAAAATGTCGTATCAGACCGAGGAAAGGGCACGATTTCTTATTCCCGCGACGCAAGAATGGGCGAACTCTAGCAGAGCTTAAGAAGAGTATTATCGAAAATCAGTTCGAGCAATGCATTCTTTTTGTTGACTTGAAGAGGATACATGGCGCTGTCGCTGCTAGATATCCCGAAGCACGCAGTCTTGACGAGGTAGCCTGTACCATAAAAAAAATGCCTAATTGGGATATTTTCTTGGCTGCGAATCCCTACAGTCTCACCTTCCGTTTCGCGCAATCGTGAGAGCACGGTACAAGCGGCAGCGGGGTTTGTAAGCCTACTTACACGGACATTCGTACTCATTCTTAGATCGAGTGACAGACCAAAACTTCAACGGTGTGTCGCTAGGGTTGATCTATAGTGTGCCACTCTGGTCAATGAATAAACAAAAGCGATAAACTAGAAGTACACGTTGCTGTGCTAGTCGGTTCACGTTCATGCAAAAGCCAAGTATGGCTGTCTTTGCGCAAAAAAATAGCCAGCGAATGGGTCAAGGGAAGCGCTTCCCTTGACCCCTTCCCTTGTTACTTCTTTGCGCGAAAACAGCCATACTTCTGCGGCTTTCACATAAAATGGGCTAATGGTAGCTTTACCGTGGATAACTTGGAAGTAAACATATTAAATTGCAGGGGTGCATCTGTAGGTGACTTAAATGGAGCTTTCGTTCGGTTCAAAATGTGTCCAATAAAGAGGCGCTATATATATATCGTCTGAAGACTGGAATCGGAAACGGGTCTCATGATGCTCCAGTGCTAACGTTTCCTCTTAGGCACGGTTGAGAGAAGTCTTGAAGCTAACTCGGGTCACCATATAATCACACTAATGAGGTACGTGGATGATGTTCAAATCTCTCTGAAGAATCGTGCTTCTTCAGGCAGTCACTAAAGTTGTTCAAATGTACCAGAACCTTCGCGTCGGACTTCAGTTCACCTATAAACGTTCGAAAGATAACAAGCTGCGCATTGTAAGTACGAGTCTTCGTTTATACGATAAACATTTTTGCGAACGTTTTGTCCAATGTGAGAAACAGCTGCTTTAAATTTTAACTACGCACATTCAAAGGTGCAGGAAGCAGAGCTAGGTTTTCAACCTTCTCTCCGGTCTGTCGCCATCAGTTTTTCGCGAAGCGCCTGACAGTTCAAGAAAAATGGCGTGTTTATGAGTGGCATGTTTTCATGAGTGTGTCACCAGCGTGTCATCAGTGTAACTTAGAGTTTTCCGGATAAAACGATATCGCTGTTTTCCTTACGCACTTAAGTTGCTTCACGGGCTGATAAATGTAGCGGGTAAATTATTGCAGGTGTTTTTTTTTTGTTCTGCGCCTAAAAGACGGCCTGTGTGTGTTGAGAAGTTGAAATAGTATTGTGTCAGGCCACATTAGGTGTCATTAACTTCTTCACAAAGGATTAATGGAAAGGAAAATGATAACTGCAACCTTACGGGACAACTGAGTAGAGTGGGTCAGGGAATGCACTGGTGTCGAGGACATCTTAGTCGAAATCAAGAAGACGAAATGGGCATGGGTGGGACATGGGCAGAGCATGTAGCGCGTAGGCAAGATAATCACTGGTCATTAGCAGACTGGATTCCAGGAGAAGGCAAACGCGTGAGAGGGACACAGAAACTTCGGTAGGCAGATGAGATTAAGAAGTTTGCGGGTATAATGTGGCAGCAGCAAGCGCAGGACCGGGTTGATTGGCAGAACGTGGCAGAGACCTTCGCCCTGTAGTGGGCGCACGTAGGCCGATGACGATAGTGAACTCCTTCAGACGCCACCTATAAGGAACTGTCTGTAAATGCATAAAGTTTAACAACGTTATTCTAGCGCGCTCGACATTATATTCAAGCAAAAATAATGTCATAATACGTTGACTTGCGTATTTTACAATAATCAATACTAATGTATTTGTAATTAAATATTCGTTTATTCTGAAACCGTTGACGTTCTTTTTTTTCATAAATAGAATAGAATCTCTGGCTAGAAATAGTGCGCGAATTCAATTTCTGTTATGGACGTTTCCAGCCAAGGAAAATTATGCTTTCAACGTGGCTCGTGGAAAGCGGCACGTTGAGGGACTCGTTGAATACGGTAGTGCCTTCAGCTTGATTATATTATTTGCAATGCATGGCGTGGTAAGTTTTTGTGTTGCAGCGACAATGGTTCGAATCTACTCATTGAGTGATTTTTCGTGCTCCTCACCAGATGTAGCTTTAAAAGAGTACTGACGCAAAATTGTGAAGGCGATATAACTTGTAGAATAGATTTGCGAGGACACACACGCATCATCTGCGAACTGTCAACGAATATTATAGCCTAGAACATATTTAAAATCAGTTTAAAAGTGCGTGGCGTGCCACTCCACGCGAAATGCGCCTTGGTTTTCGTGTAAATAAGCAACCGCCAGCTGCCTCACTAGTTTGTGTTGGCTGCCACGATCCTTGGAGCGCTATCTCCTAGCAGACCTTTCCAACTGAAAGAAGGGGCAGACTTGCACGGGAGTACAAAGGCTGATGTGCTTGCCTCTGCAGTGCATTTTTGGGGGGTCACGAATATTTACAACGTCTCAGAGGGGATTAAAGCAGCAACCAAGAAGCCTTCGTTGAAGAGTTGTCAACGCGGTGCTCATGTGCACGCCGTTTTGCGCGCTCCCGCAGCCAGCTATGTTTACATGAAAACCACTCTGGGTCCCGCCTCACACGCCGCTCTCTGAAACCGAAAGTACCATGGGGCGATTTCAGTGGCAGTGTTAGCTGACATCTTGTTCACGCCTTCCCCCCGCCTCGGCTCTTGCGGGACTAAACTGAGTGGACAACACTGAAAAGGGAGTCACGTTTTGGTTCTAGACTTCACAATTCATATGCTTTAGCTTTGTATTGCCAGTTCTTTTTTAAAACTCGTCGTGGAATTCTTCAAAAGCCCGCGAAGCAGATGCTGTAGTCAGTTTTGTGAGATGTCACCGTCAGATTGTAGTTTCTACACCCCTTTAAGCTGCTGCTTCTGTTGCTAACGGGTCATTCCACGCCAAGCGTCCCAGCCATTTTGACGACCATCCAGGGGTGCAACAGCCGAAATAGCATTTGGAGGAATTTTTGGAGCAGCAAAATGTTGCTTTTGGAGCACAAAAATTCAAATTTGGAGCAGGTTACGAAAAAAAACCTGTATTTTTTAGCCCAAGATCCAAAATTTGGAGCAGTATAACAAAGAAAGCTTACTTTTATAAAAGAAAACAAAAATATGTAAAAACCATTCAACGTCAGCTAATTCGTGCACAGTGCACTCGAACACTGCTATTTCAATAAAAGTAGTGTGTTGAGCCACCCCACAGTGCGAACAATGACTAAGTCCACATTAGCATTTGCAGGACCTGTCAAATAATTCGACAGGCACCGGAAATGCTAATGTAGACCTGCGAACCTGGCAACCTGAAAATTTGGGAGATTCGTAAAGCAGGCGCAAGTAAAGGTAGCGAAAAAAGAAAACTGGCATACGCTTTCGTCTATTGTTTCTCAAGGCCGCAGAAACGCCATACACGACAGCTCCAAATGATTGCCAATAACTTTTTAGACGTCAGCGATCATACTGGTACTCGTAATTACACGGCGCGGGCACGAATGATTAATTAACGAACAAAATGTGTTGTGTCCCTGACAGCTACTACTAATAGACCCTTCTAAATCTTAGTATGCTTTTCCACAGGACTTCAGTGTACTGCGACGACAGTGGCTTAAAAAGCGTGCTGCATGCAATAAAACTAGCATGCGAAAATCTGAGAACTACTGTCCTTTTCTATTGCGATAGCAACTATATGCACACACTCGACGACTTTTTGCCGTCACTTCCCGTATAAAGTCCAAATTGATAACATATCCCTGTGCATAGTATGTTCTACCGCAGGTAAAAGCGCGCGAGTGCGGGCGACGAACGCGGCTGAAGCAGATATCAAACGAGCCAGCCCATCTCCGTCGCTCGGAGGGCGCATGCGATAACACCACTCCGCTCGGGAAGCCTGCCATCAAAGCATAGAGGAAACGGCCCGCCCGTCTTGAATGAGCATGAAAAGACGCTAGAGAGAGGCGGGGGGGGGGGGGGCTGTCGCTGGAGCAGCAACTTTGAACTTCGATTCTAAGGGCGCGGTCGCGATCGCTGGCGCGCGCGCTATCTCGACAGCCATCAGCGGGCGGCTCGTATATCCTCCTACGTGTGCTCTCTCAATGCGAAGACACTGTGCAGAAAAAGCATCTTTCCCTGGAGCGGCCGTATTCTCTGGCACCAACGTTTTGTAGAGTTACGTGAGATCTGATACAAAAGAGTTTGTCGCCAGCTTCACTTCGTATAACATTACAATTTGTTGCTATCGTATTCATTGCTTCGTCCTTGCGGTGAAACTGACTTTTTTCTTTTTTTTCGCCGGAGGGGGGGGTAGTGGTTAGGGTTAGAGTCTGCGCATCCGTATTGGATGACGATGCCGACACTGCAGATGACCAACGCGGCCTCCATTTCTCGCTCAAATTTGCGCAACTGAGAAAATATTAGGCTGGTCGGGCATTTTGGCGCAGCGTGGCGCAATTTTAACAAATTTCACGGTTTTGGCTCAGCTAGGCACAAAAATAAGGAATTGTATCAAATTGGCGCAGGTTTTGCATCCCTGTGACCACCTCAACCGTACTCGAAAAAAATTGTGCTGATTTCTTGCATTGAAAGGAGAGAATTGCTATAATGTCTCGGAGAGAAAACATTTTTGGTCATGTGGGAGCCTTCCGAATTTCGCAGAACGGCGTCCGAGTGTTCTTTGTCAGAAAACGTTTCTGAGAGTGTCGTTTCTTGTTTCAATACCAAATTTGGTTTGCATATTAAGCAAAGGCGTTTTATGACTTCAATTTTTCAGTCATATACGCCTCCAGAAAATTTACCAAAATGTTCCACGTTTACATTTTCCCTTATATTATTGCGTGATGTAAAAATATCTGAATAATGAATACTTACTCCGAAGACGGTATATTGCGCGTTAAAAATATTTTCAGACCACTGATGTTTCTAAATTATACAAGAAAAAAAAATCACCAATTTAGGAAATTCTTCATTTTGGTCCCCATTGAGAGGCAAGTTACACCACGTGGTGCTCCAATTAAAAATCAGCTTTATACTTCAATTGAAAGGAAATAATTAGTTCGTATATGGCAAGCTTTATCATTACATTTTTTTTGTTTTAAGGATGAAAGTAACTTTTGAAGTTTGCCATTCACGACAACGGGGAACTTTAACGAGGAAGCTGCCATATGACATCAAATGGGATGATAGCCGTTTCAATATAAATATATATATATATATATATATATATATATATATATTATATATATATATATATGAACAAGAACCATCAATTGCCTGCCAGTTTTATGTTTGCGAGACTTTTTCTAAAGTTTTGGAGCACCGGTAGGGCTTGGAGCGCAAAGATGGATAATAATAATATCTGGGGTTTAACGTCCCAAAACCACGCTATGATTATGAGAGACGCCGTAGTGGAGGGCTCCGGAAATTTCGACCACAAGGGGTTTTTTACCGTGCACCTAAATTTATGTACATGGGCCTGAAACATTTTGGCCTCCACTGAAAATGCAGCCGCCGCGGCCGGAATTCGATCCCGCGACCTTCGGGTTAACAGTCCAGCGCCATAACCACTTGACCACCGTGGCGGGGCAGAAAAAGAGGGACTGTCACGCTGTATTCGTGCCCTTAAACAACACGCTTATTACCAAGCTACGCCAGGACATTTTGTATCGCAGATGCGAGGAATAAAGGAACTGATCCAACCTCATTAGGCTTTTCCATCATTCGATAAATAAGCGAAATTCAACCGTATAAAGTAATTCGCATCAGGTCTGCTCCTTCAGTTCACTACATAATTTTCAAGGAGCGGAATTGTTTGAGTCGGTGACCAGAAAACGCGACCTGGCGCTGCCATGCCACGAGATCGCAGGTGAAGTAATTGTCACAAAACGATGAGCACGGGCATTGCGGTAAGGATTAGCTCTATTCGCTCGATGGCCCCTTTACGCGTACACCGACTGTTATTTTAGATGCGAAGCATCTTATGGCGGAGTTCAAACCCGTGGTGGTGGTGGTGGTGTGCGGCGTGACCACCCTTACTGCGCATGCACGAACCCTCTCCACACACCTCTCCACTTTCCCCCTCTCCCCTCCCCCTCTGAAACGCGGGCTCGACATGCCGAAACGCTGCTTCGCATCGCCTCATGGTCCTCTTTAGAGGAAGATGGTGTGATTTTTTTTGTAAAAACGCCCACGTTTTCTTTGTTTGGCGATGCACCAGTAAATCTGGTGCACACAAACACATACAACACACGTGTGTTCGTGTGTGTGTGCGTGTGTGTGTGTCTGCGTGCGTGCGTACGCACGCGTGCGTGTGTGTGTGTACACACGACATACACACGAACACGTGTGTTCGTGTGTGTGTGTGTGTGCAGCACCCTCTAAAAATTCTTCAGTCCTCTTCACATCCTCCTTTCCCCGCGTGCTACGTCACGCCAAGTATCCGACAGAAAAACTGGAAAAACGTCTGGTTACATTGTAGTCTGGCTGCATGTGTGTTCTCGGCGTGCTTGCCCAGGCAAGCCAGTGCGTGTGCGCCAAGCTGCTGCACAATTTTTGTCATTCGTGCCGTGTGTTATCACTCAATTCGCAGAGGTGGAAGTGCTGCGCCATTTGCGCCACGCTGCGCCAATCCGCTTTTGCTGCGCCATCCTGCTCCAAAACAAAATATTACGCCGAAACTGCTCCCAAGCGGTCTTTGGTGCACGGCCTCTGCGATGGGCTCCGGTGCGCTGCCGGAACCGATCACTGAGGCTACGTTTGGTGCCTTCATGTGCCGCTGTCATCAGTGTCATATGACACTGATATGGCGCGCCTATGCGAGCTCATATCATCATCACATCACTTGGCGCGCTCTCGTGACGTCGTCGAAGGCGCAAAAAAGCTAGCGAGCCTGTACAGGAGCTATCTACAAGAAAGCAGCGTTTTTAGATTCAAGAAAGTGAGTTGTCCGGCCATATTTCGATGACGCCGGCGGCAACGGAATTTTTTTGGCGCGCTGCGCGCACGAGGCGGTTGCTGTCATCGTGGCCTGGGATTGCGAACATGAATAAAAGTAAGTGCGTTGACGCTTCATAATGTCGAAAAGGTTCTATTTACTGCGAATATTTAATTTGATGTGAAGCCATGAGGATAGTGCGAGCAGCTTCCGCGGACGTAAACGCGAGACCATTATTTAGAAACTTTGCATTAAGGAAACTGCTAATAATATCTGGGGTTTAACGTTTTAAGGAAACTGCTGTATAGCTGAGTGTGCAAGATGGATTTTGTGCTATAAGTCTGCATGAGAAAGAAAAATTTGTTTTATCCGTTTGCGGTCAATGAAGCCACTACCAACCGCGAAACCACTCACAAGGCTTCGGTTTGTGTAAGTCGGTTGGTCCATTTCCGAAACTCATTTTCTTTAGTGAGATCGTGCCATGTGGAGAATTTTTTGCATTGCACACAAGCCCTTAGACGTTATAAATGCAGCATGTAAACGCGCTCGTGCAGCGACGAGCTTAGTCTCGCCAGTGCGATCGGTCGCGTTGTTCGATTTTTGCTCGTCCGAACCTGCGCTCGGCTTGCGGTTGAGTACGCTGTAGCTCGTACCATCCGCTCGCCGCCGTTGCTGCGTGTAGTTTGGTACGTGAGGTGGCGAGTGAAGAAATATACAAAAAAGAATAAGAAAAGAATAAGAATAAGAAAAAGGAACGCTTATTACTCAGACGAATGTGAGGTAGTACGAAAACAGAACCACGCGATACTAATTGTGCGCTTGCGACATCTAGTATCATCGCACCTCATGTACCATATTTGCGGGCATATAACCGACACCAATAATTGACAAATCTTGGAAGGGAACTTGAAGGGAAAAGGTGGAACCGCATGGCGCAGTTTTTGGCGCGATTTACGCGCGTTTGGAGGGACGCGCGCGTTTTTTGACGAACGCCTTCGCGAAATCGCGCTGTTGCGTCCCGAATGGCATGATTTCATGCGCGATTCACGCGTGGTCGGAGGGTCGCGTGCGTCGTTTTGACGAACGCCATCTCCAAATCGCGCCGCCGCGTCTTCCTACTCGAAAACGCCTCGCGCGCCCAACGCGTCGCTCGCTCGTCCAACAAGCGGAGTTTAGGGTGCAGACGCGTGTTTGCTTGGTTTCTTCCAGTGCCTTCAAACGGCGCTGACCTCCACGCATTTCGAAGGAACAATTTGAAGCCGGCGTAGGCTTTTGACGAAAATGTAGCAACCCAGCAAGCGCGGCGCGGAAACGCCGCTGCTGAAAAACGTTCATTACCATGAACGTTTTTCATTTGTCAGTCTAGTCAAGTGTAGCTATTCAAAACATCGCTTATCTCGTCTTCCTGACTCATTGCTCTAGCACAGATGTGATGTTTTAATTAGGGGTGTGCGAATATTCGAAAGTTTCGAATATTCGTCGAATATTACATTCGAAATATTCGTATTCGATTCGAAAATCGTGTATTCGAAAAGTTTCGAATATTCGATAACTTCGAATATTCGAAAAATCGAGTATGCGATTCGATTATCATGCATAAAATAACTCGTCTTCCACATTTCTGCTGCGTTCGTATATAGCTAAAAACGTTGCCGAGAGGAGCGATACACATCGTAAGTACACGGAGGCACGATATCTGCCTGCGACGAGCGCCCCACTACGTATGATTTTGTGCTGGTGCATCTCCGACGTGCAGCGCTGTTGGCGATCATGTAACCGTACATTTTCAATATTATGCGGCCGTAACGTGCCGCACTACCACTCGTTCACTATGCGGGACCACTTCTGAAGAAAGACAGTGACCCATGTGACTGGTGGCGGACTGTAAGCACCTTCAGATACCCCAGTCTGGCAAAGCTTTGCCCCATGTACCTCCCTATACCAGCCACTTCTGTTCCAAGCGAGCGTGCCTTTTCAGTGGCAAGGGGGGGGGGGGTGTCTCTGTTAGAAGGGAGCGCCTGCTGCCTGATCATGTGGAGCAACTCATATTTCTTCATGATAACATCTAGTCATTACTTTCATTGTGCCGTGATATTTGCTTGCGTTGTGATGTGCATTGTGCTAGCCTGGACATTGTGTTCTGGAGATAGCAGTGTATGTTTTGTTGCCAGTCAGGCTGTTAATGTTTTTTTTTTTTTCAAATAGCTGCATGTTAAATAAAATATCGTTACTGTGGAGGCATTTTTCCTTTGATATTCGATATTCGATTCGATATTCGAAGGTGGATATTCGTATTCGATTCGTATTCGAAAAATTTGATATTCGCACTCCCCTAGTTTTAATACGTGTGTGTGCATATATATATATATATATATATATATATATATATATATATATATATATATATATATATATATATATATATATATATATATATATCATTTGTGTTGAGTGTGGTTGGTTCATCAGTATTGAATGTTTTCTAAAATTGTTGGAATTCCTAGTGTTTACCAGAAATACAATAAATTAAACAACACTGACGTTTGACCCTACAATTCTGCTCCAAAACTAACCTGCATTGCTCCCAAACACACATTTGGGTGCTCCAAAGCTGCTCCAAAACAGCATTATGCCTGCTCCCTGAGCTGCTCCAAAACACTCAAGCCCGCTTCCACCCATGAATTCGGTGTTCTTCGTGTCTGTGTGAGCGTTCTTTTTTCGGCGTACACGTGTTAATGCACGATGTGAAATTTGGCGCTAATTGCATAGCATCGCAACGACTGCAAGTTCGTGCAACATGGGCCGGTGTTGTGTTCCTCGGTGCCGTGGAAACTATGACAATGGGCCAAAAGAGCGCGTGTATTCATTCCCAAGCGATGACGCGCAGAAAAACGCGTGGCTTCGAGCTATCCCACGGAAGGATTTCACGCCAACAGTGCATTCGAATGTAAGGAATTGTAACATTGCTTTATCGGGCGTGCGAATCTTCGTTCTTAGCTTCAACAGCTGTAATTGTCGAAAGGGAACGCTCTTTTCGTACATAATGAACTACTTCAACACGACGATGAAGAAACATGCATTTCTCGCGAATATTCATTGAGCTGTGGGGTGCATTTGTAAATGAACAGTGATAATAAGGATATCCTTCTCACAGTATAGTTAAAACAACTTCTATTTTGCTCTTACTGCCATAAACTACGCCTGGTTTGGTCTCTGTGTTTTGTTTTCTGCATGTTGATGTATGCAACCATCCTCCGATGCCAAGCGTGTTATGTAGCAAGTTATTGCGACAGTAAAAATGGCATTCTCATGACGCGATGCAAGAAATAAAACAAAAGTAGTCAAAAACAAGAATGTAATTTCCTTTCATTCCAGATGTACAAACTCTCCTCCGGAGGTGGTTTTATTTTTCCTTTTCTTGCTTTCATTATTTTTTTTAAATGAAGAATCGTAGGCGCAGTACTTGCCCGGCTCATGGATCTCAAACGTCATAGTGTCGCGTTAAAAAAAAGCTACGTTTGATTGCTACGCTACGCGTATGAATGTGGCGTTTTTTTCTTTCTTTTTTTTTGAACGATTTGGTGCGTATACCACAGTTAAATAATTATGAAGGAACAGCTATTCGCAGGTTATATCTACACGTAGTGTGTTTCATGTGTAGCGCATTTACAACAGCCGCCATTTTTTTGCACACGCAGGTTTGTGAGCTGCACTTCCACGCACAGGATTTCATGACGACGCTGTCACATCAAGACGAACGAACAGGAAGGATAATAGACGTAGAACGGGAGAGACGCCAGCTGAAGCACAATGTTGTACCTTCTATCTTTCCAAAGTGCCCAAAATACTTGTCCTCAAAGCCAACACGTAGTGAATCGCCAGCGAGGAAGATCGCAAGAAGGGAGAGCGCTGCTTTGCAAGAAGCTATAAAAAGTCACTTGAGTCTAGAGAAGTTGAGCAAAAAAGAAACAAGGTGTCTTCATATACGGACTTAAAGACGAAGCTGTCAGGGATCTGCAATAATAATTTTTGGACAGTAACTATCAGTGACGAGTGCGTCACTGATAGTTACTCGAAAACAATCCTTCACCTTACGTTAAATGCTCACTGACTGTTCTCCCGGATCTCTCACTTTCTGGGGTTCTGAATGGAGTGCAACTTCGATCGCTTCCTTGGGGTAGCGCTGTGCCAAGTTGAGTGTGCGACACTCCTACCCTATCCTTGCTGTTGGAGCAGCTTGAGAGGCACTTAAGCGAGCTACCTGAAATGAGAAAAGAGTCAACACATGCTGAAGTACTAAGGTACATCAATTTGCTTCTTGAAGACGTCATTACTGATACTTGCACGCCAAAAGAATATTGTTATTATTATTATTATTATGGTTTAATGGCGCAAAGGCTAAAATGGCCATAGAGCGCCAAGACAATGTAACTTGTAAATGCATCGGTATGATCAATGACTGTGGCAAAGTGTGACATGGCTGTAAAGGGCCTAAAATGCAGTGCACTAAATATGCGTAAAATATATATACGTGTTAAGCGATTTATTGGACGGGACTCGGCGACAATTCGCTATGGCGACAGTCAGGGCAAGAGCACGGGCTCCGAGAGCGAGCGGCGTTTATAAGAGGATGACCCACTAGGAGCCGCTGGAGGAGGAGGAGGAGGAATAAACTTTATTAAGGGAAACCAGCAGGTTTAAGTGGCCGGGCCTAGGCCTCCCATGAGGGGACGTCAAGGGCTTGCCTCAACGCCGCCTCACGGGCGTGCTGGGTCGCCCAGGTTTGTTCGTCAAGAGCGGAGCTCCGCAGAGCCTCGCGGAGCCTCGACGAAAGGGTCGTGGTGTTAGTGTGTGTGTACTGTGCCGGGCACTCCCACAGCATATGCGAAAGCGTCGCCGGGTGAGTGCCACAGCACCGGCAGTTGGGGGTAATGTACACGTCCGGGAATATGAGGTGGAGGCGGGCAGGGGAGGGATACGTGTTTGTTTGTAGTAGACGGAAAGTGGTGGCCTGTGCCCGGCTGAGCTTGGGGTGAGGTGGGGGAAAGACTCGGCGTCTGAGGTAAAAGGTCTTAACGAGGTCATTGAAGGTAGTCAGGTTGTCTCTGGTGTCTATCTCGTCTCCAGTAGCTCCGGCGCGGTTGACAAGGCCTCGCGCAATGGAGTGGGTGACCTCGTTGAGGTCGGGGAGGCGTGGATGGACAGGGCCCGCATGGGCGGGGATCCATGTCAGGGAGATCATGCTGTCTTTGGAGTGTGGTGCCTGGCAGAGGATGCGAAGCGCTTGAGGAGAGATGCGGCCTTTGCTGTAGTTAATGACGGCTGAGCGAGAGTCGCACACAATGGTGTCACAGGTGGGATCTAGAGTGGCCAGGGCGATGGCCACTTCTTCAGCCGTCTCGGAGGAGGAAGTAGTGACGCTGGTTGCATGGTGTAGGGCTCCATCGCGTGTGGTGACAGCTACAAAACGTGTGCCTTGAAGATATTGAGCTGCCTCAACAAATGTGGCGCCAGGTACGTGGGCAAGGGCTTTTATGATGGCTCTAGCCCGAGCTTTGCGCCGGGCTCTGTTGTACTCGGGGTGCATATTTCTGGGGATGGGATCCGCGTGGATCCAGCTGCGGATGTCATTCGGAATCGATTGTTTGGGGCCCTGTTGCTGATGATACGTGAAGCCAAGCGTCGAGAGAATCGAACGTCCCGTTTCCGTGAGTGTGAGCCGTTCAAGCTGAGCGCGTTGTTGGGCTTCAATGAGCTCGGCAAGGGTGTTGTGAACACCCAGTTGATTGAAACGTTCGGTGCTGGTGTAGTGCGGGAGGCCAAGTGCTTGCTTGTAGACCCCTCGTATAAGGGTGTCGAGCTTGTTTTGTTTCTGCACGGTACCAGTTGAGGTACGCAGCAACGTAGGTGATGTGACATAGGACAAACGACT
>NC_051178.1:55144012-55240353 GCF_013339695.2 Rhipicephalus sanguineus
GCCCTCTATAAACCTACCGGCGCGCACCTCCTCGACCAAGGTTAAGCGTCTCGATACCAGCGAAAACCACTGCCCGCACTAGCATCGGGCAGTAGCCCCATACGCAATTGCGTCTTTTTGCCTTTCGCTTCGTGCTAGCGTGTGACGGCTAGTTGTCGGTGTAATGAAGCTTCCACAGACACCAACGGTGTGCTTCCGAAGCCGACTGCTTCCGGTGCGAGAGCACCGACTGATAAAACAGCTGCAATAAGCCCTGCCGCAGTTTTATCAGTCGGTGCTGATAGAGGCCAGCGCGACGTCGAACGCCTGCGCGCGTTCGCGGATCGAGCTACGAACCTCTGCCTTCCGTGTTGCTGAAGTGCAGTGTGGTATTACCTGCATGAGCACAGGCGTAGGTTACTTACTCTCTTCCTCAGGAGCGCACAACGTGGTGTTTGTCTTCTTATTGACGACGCTTTCATGATGTGCGCTACTGAGTGAAAGTCCTCATCGGAGAGCTTCTATATTATTGACGCATGTGCAGGTACGGAGTGCTATTGGGCGTAAGTGCTGTGGTTGTGTACCTGACATGCAAGCGCACACGGCATTTAGTACCCAAGCTACAACTCTCAAGTATATTGATGACCTGGGTAATTTCATCACGACTGCATGCTTCCCTGTCTTGTGCATTAGCATGTGCACTGGCATAGAGCTCATTATCATTTTTTCGCAGAGGCACAGCCCAATCAGTTTCTGTTGCATATAGGTATATGCATATACATTATGTTTTAGGACAGAAATCTTGGTAGATAAATTTTTTTTTCCTTGAGCTATGTCATTATAACAGTGGGTATTTTATAATGTCACGTGGTCGTGACGTCGACGAAGACAGCAGTCGCGCTTGCAGGATGAAACTGTTTATTTGGCCGAACTTGTGGCCGGAAAATGAGAACTAGAACTACAGCAATACACGCTGTACAATGATAGCGGCGAACAGAGCGTCGACCGTCGATCAACTGACAGGCGCTGAAGCGCGTCGGCAGTTAAAGATGCGCCG
The DNA here is from genome assembly GCF_013339695.2 of Rhipicephalus sanguineus. Taxonomy (NCBI): domain Eukaryota; kingdom Metazoa; phylum Arthropoda; class Arachnida; order Ixodida; family Ixodidae; genus Rhipicephalus; species Rhipicephalus sanguineus. The sequence goes on from NC_051178.1 coordinate 55,145,049, forward strand.
TCGAATATTCCAGCGTTATCGCTGGCTGTCGTGCAAATTCTAGAATAAGCTCGAGTGTGCGCGTCTTGCGCGCAATCTTAACAAAATGATCTACAATGATCGCGAAGCTTCTCGAACAATGAGGCGCGGTTCGAGCTGAGCGTTGCTGACAGTCTTTGTGGCCGAAAACCGAATACAGCAAAAGTGATAAACGCACGTGGCAATGCCCCCTCTGAAAAAGCATCGTCCCGATGCTTAAAACAGAACACGGGGAGGGGGTGGGGTGGCCAGTACATGCAACAATAAATAACAAGAATAAAGCAACAAAGTACAACAAACAATAAGCACAAGAAAGAAAGTTCAATAATAAAGCAAAATGACAGTCCTCAGATTCGCTAACGCGCGTAAATATGGTTTGAGGCGCACGACATGGACGACTTCAGGTCGTGCACGGCGCCGCTGAGAGTTCGTAATGCCGTCAGGGACAACCTCGTAGTCGAGTGCGCCGAGGGTCGAAGTATTCCTGTACGGTCCGAAGTATCGTCGAAGAAGCTTCTCACTAAGTCCCCGTCGGCGTATTGGCGTCCATACCCATACACGGTCACCGGTTGGTATTCCATGTGGCGTCGTCGAAGGTTGTAGAGGCGGCTGTCAGTCGTCTGCTGGTTTCTTGACCCGTAGGCGGGCGAGCTGTCGTGCTTCTTCGGCGCGCTGTAGGTAGGTGGTCACGTCGATGTTTTCCTCGTCGGTCACGTTTGGTAACATGGCGTCGAGCGTCGTTGCCGGGCTCCGTCCGTAGACCAACTTGTATGGCGTCATCTGTGTCGTTTCTTGTACGGCCGTGTTGTACGCGAAGGTCACGTACGGAAGGATGGCGTCCCATGTCTTGTGTTCGACGTCGACGTACATGGCCAGCATGTCGGCGATGGTCTTATTTAGACGCTCGGTGAGGCCATTGGTCTGCGGGTGGTAGGCGGTGGTGCGGCGGTGGCTCGTCTCGCTGTATTTGAAGATCGCCTGAGTTAGGTCCGCAGTAAAGGCGGTACCTCTGTCTGTGATGAGGACCTCTGGGGCGCCATGACGCAAGACGATGTGCTCCACGAAGAACTTGGCTACCTCGGCGGCACTGCCTTTGGGCAAGGCCTTTGTCTCGGCGTAGCGGGTGAGGTAGTCAGTTGCCACGACGATCCACTTGTTTCCGGTATTGGACGTCGGGAACGGCCCCAGTAAGTCCATCCCGATTTGCTGGAACGGCCGTCGAGGTGGCTCGATAGGCTGCAGCAGTCCGGCTGGCCTAGTGGGCGGTGTCTTGCGTCGCTGACAGTCCCGGCAGGTCTTTACGTAACGGGTGACGTCGGCGGAAAGGCGCGGCCAGTAGTACTTCTCCTGTATTCTTGCTAGCGTGCGAGAAACACCCAGGTGTCCAGACGTCGGGTCGTCGTGGAGAGCCTGGAGGACCTCTGGCCGCAATGTCGAGGGTACCACGAGAAGGCAATCGGCTCGAAGCGGTGGAAGTTCTTCTTTAGGAGAACACCGTTGCGCAAGAAAAACGACGTCAGTCCCCGCGTGAATACCTTCGGAACAACGGTGGTCCTGCCCTCGAGGTAATCCACAAGGCCCTTCAGTTCCGGGTCGGCTCGCTGTCGTTCGGCGAAGTCGTCGGCACTTATGGCTCCCAAGAAGCTGTCATCATCCGGGTCGTCGGGCGGTGGTGGGTCGACAGGGGCACGAGACAGGCAGTCGGCGTCGGAGTGTTTCCTTCCGGACTTGTACACGACGGTAATGTCAAACTCTTGAAGTCTTAGGCTCCACCGTGCGAGGCGACCTGAAGGGTCCTTCAAGTTAGCTAGCCAACACAAGGCGTGATGGTCGCTCACAACTTTGAAGGGCCTGCCGTAGAGGTAGGGGCGAAACTTTGACGTAGCCCAGATGATGGCGAGGCACTCCTTTTCTGTTGTGGAATAGTTGGCCTCTGCCTTAGACAGCGACCGGCTAGCATAACTGATAACCCTTTCCAGTCCACCCGTCCGCTGCACAAGGACGGCGCCGAGTCCTACGCTGCTTGCATCGGTGTGAATCTCCGTATCGGCGTATTCGTCGAAATGCGCAAGTATCGGAGGTGTCTGCAGGCGTCGTTTGAGTTCATGAAATGCTTCGACTTGCGCTGTTTGCCACCTGAATTCGACGTCGGTCTTTGTGAGCTGCGTTAGTGGCTCGGCTATCCGTGAAAAGTCTTTGACAAAGCGTCTGTAATAGGCGCACAAGCCGAGAAATCGGCGCACGGCCTTCTTGTCGGTGGGTGGCGGGAAAGCGGCGATGGCAGCTGTCTTCTGCGGGTCTGGGAGCACTCCAGTCTTGCTGATCACGTGACCCAAAACAAGAGCTCCTGGTACGCGAAGCGGCACTTTTCTGGCTTCAGGGTGAGCCCGGAGTTCTTGATTGCTTGAAGTACGGATTGAAGTCTCTGGAGGTGTTCGTCGAAGTTCGAGGAAAACACAACGACGTCGTCCAAGTAAACAAGGCAAGTCTGCCACTTCAAGCCAGCTAATACAGTATCCATGACTCGTTGGAAAGTCGCAGGTGCCGAGCAAAGACCAAAGGGCATGACCTTGAACTCAAACAGGCCGTTCGGTGTTATGAAGGCAGCATTTCTCGGTCTCTCTCGTCGACTTCGATTTGCCAGTAGCCGGTCTTGAGGTCCATCGAAGAAAAGTACTTCGCGTTGTGGAGTCGATCTAGGGCGTCGTCTATACGTGGGAGAGGGTACACGTCCTTTTTCGTGATTTTGTTCAGGCGACGATAATCGACGCAGAAACGTAGGGTCCCACCCTTCTTCTTCACTAACACCACCGGGTGACGCCCACGGACTCTTTGAAGGCTGGATGATGTCGTCGCGTAGCATTTCGTCGACTTGTTTCTTTATGGCCTCACGTTCTCGCGTCGAAACTCTGTACGGGCTCTGACGAAGTGGCCTGGTACTTTCTTCTGTTATGATGCGATGTCTTGCGATCGGTGTCTGCCGAAGTCTGGACGACGATGAAAAGCAGTCCTTGTATTGCAGGAGCAGGGTTTTGAGCTGGTCTTGCTTGACCTTCGGAAGGCTCGGGTTGACGTCGAAATCTGGTTCGGGACCTCGACTCGTCGAAGCAGGTTCGGCAGCATCGAAGAGGGCGAAAGCATCTGCTGGCGGCTACACATTCTTCGATGTAGGCGACCGTCGTACCAATGTTGAGGTGCCTATATTCGTGGCTGAAGTTTGTCAGCACTACCTTTGCTTTACCGTCACGCAGCTCGGCTATACCTCGTGCGACGCAAATTTGACGGTTCAGGAGTAGGTGCTGATCGCCCTCGATGACGCCTTCAAGGTACGCAGGTTTTTCGGTGCCGACGGAAATAATGACGCTGGAACGCGGCGGAATGGTCACCTGCTCTTCTATCACATTCAATGCAATGGTTCCCTGGCGTCGCGCGGGGCGGGAGCGCTTTGTCTGAGGTTAGTGTTATCGACTCAGACCTCAGGTCGATGACGGCGCCAGTGGTCACTTAGGAAGTCCATTCCAAGTATCACATCCCTGGAGCAGTTTTGTAGGATTACAAAGCTCGCAGGATAAGTCCGGTTATTGATGGTGACTCTCGCCAGTGCAGACACCAATCGGCGTTATCAGGTGGCCTCCAGCTGTCCGGATTTCGGGTCCACTCCAAGCGGTCTTTACTTTCTTCAGCTTGGTGGCGAATGGCCCACTGACGACGGAATAGTCGGCCCCAGTGTCGACGAGAGCGGTGATGTTGTGGCCGTCGATGATAACGTCGAGGTCGCTAGTTCGTCGTCTTGCGTTGCGGTTGAGTCGCGGCGTCGGGTCACGGCTGCGTCGGTATGTTCCGCTGCTTCTATGTCGCGTCGTCGGGTCTTCTTCAATCCGCGAGGTTTCGTCGGCAGGGCTTCGTCTGCTTCGCGTCGTGTTCTGCAGGTCTCGTCGCGTTGTCGTCGGCGGCGGCCGCGGAGGATCTTCGGCATTTCGTCGTACAGCAACCGCACCTCCATCGGTTGCTGCCCGGATACGGGCTAGGCGACCGGCCCCGGTTTGGGCCAGTGTACTGCCGGCGGTGCGGTGACATGTAGCGGCCCGGCGAAGGTGAGCGGGAAGGTCGTCGTTCTTGCCACTGTGTTCCGGTGAGGTAGTCGTCGATGTCGCGAGGCCGTTCGCCTGTCTGCGGGCGCGGCGCGTTGACGGCGAATCCTCGAAGCCCCATCTGTCGGTACTGACAGCGGCGGTACGTGTGGCCGGCCTCCCCGCAGTGGTAGCAGAGCGGGCGGTTGTCAGGGGCGCGCCAAACGTCGGTCTTCCTCGGCGTGTATCGCTGGCCGGCTGGCGGGCGGTATGACGTCGGTGGCGGCGGCGGTGATGCCTGGTGGCGGAACTGCTGGGGCGGCGCGGCGTCTTGACGTGGGCGAGGAGGGGGGGGCGTTGCGTTGGGCTGCAGCAGCATAGCTCACTGCTTGCAGCTGCGGCTGCGCTGACTCGGGGGTGCCCAGAGACTGCTGAATTTCCTCTCGGACGATGTCAGCAATCGAGGCAACTTCAGGCTGTGGTAAGGGTAATAGCTTGCGCAGTTCTTCCCGCACGATCGCTCGGATCGTTTCACGCAGGTCGTCGGAGCCGACGGCATGAACAGCTGGGCTAGTCTTGAATCGATCGGCGATTATGCTGGCGGTTGCGCATTTCCAGCGTCTTCTCAATCGTCGTCGCCTCAGAGATGAATTCTTGAACTGTCGAGGGTGGGTTCCGCATCAGCCCAGCGAAGAGCTCTTGCTTTACCCCTCGCATGAGCAACCTGACTTTCTTGTCCTCGGGCATGGCTGGGTCAGCAGTGACGGAACAGTCTGGTCATTTCCTCTCCAAATATGGCAACGCTTTCATTTGGAAGTTGGACCCGCGTCTCTAGCAAGGCTGCGGCCCTTTCTTTTCTGACGACGCTTGCAAACGTCTGCAGGAAAGCGCTGCGAAAGGCGTCCCAAGTTCGAAGAGTGGACTCCCGATTCTCGAACCAGGTCCTTGCTGCGTCTTCAAGGTAAAAGTAAACGTGGCGCAGCTTGTCCTCGGAGTCCCAGGTGTTGAATGTTGAGACCGTTTCGAAAGTCTCGAGACAGGTTTCCGGGTCTTCGAATGACGACCCGCGGAAGGTTGGCGGCTCCTTGGGCTGCCGGAGTAAGATCGGCGCAGGCTGCACGGGGTCGGTCATCGTCGCTGCGGTCGGTGTTGGGACCTGGGGCTGCCTGGTTTGTTCGGGAAGGAGCCCGTACTCTGGCTGCAGTCCCTTCTGCCTGCGGCTTGTTCGACGATCCGGGTTTTCTTTGCCGTCGTCCTCCTCGCGGCTTGGGCTTGGGTCAGCGCTTCGCGGGGGCGTCCGAATCATAGAAGAAGCAGCACCTCCACCAGATGTCACGTGGTCGTGACGTCGACGAAGACAGCAGTCGGCGCTTGCAGGATGAAACTGTTTATTTGGCCGAACTTGTGGCCGGAAAATGAGAACTAGAACTACAGCAATACACGCTGTACAATGATAGCGGCGAACAGGGCGTCGTCCGTCGATCCACTGACAAGCGGTGAAGCGCGTCGGCATTTAAAAATGTGCCGTCGAATATTCCAGCGTTATCGCTGGCTGTCGTGCAAAGTCTAGAATAACCTCGAGTGTGCGCGTGTTGCGCGCAATCTTAACAAAACAATCTACAATGATCGCGAAGGTTCTCGAACAATGAGGCGCGGTTCGCGCTGAGCGCTGCCGACAGTCTTTGTGGCCGAAAACCGAATATAGCAAAAGTGATAAAGAAACGCACGTGGCAATAACGAAGCTTTTTGTAGTAATACATACTTTGTTCGCATTACTCTAGAGACACTTCTGTTACAATCGGATGCATGCTCGTTTCTGTTCTGCTACACATTTTTGTCGCATTACTTCAGAAAGGCTTGTGCTCCCACAATTTACTACATGATAAGACAGCAAGTCTTTGTTGTAGCACAACACACTGGGTCGTACTAAAGTGCGGGAAAATTTTTGTCCCATAGTGTATGGACATTCCTATAGTAAGAGCCGGGTGCTTGTTGTGACGAAACATTTCCGATTGGGTTATAAACATTTGTCGTGGCACTTTCGCTCTCTCTTATAGCACTACACATGTGACAGAACAGCTACTGTTGTCACAGCAAAAATATTGGATACACAACCGAGAAATGTGTTGCGATAACACGAATGTGTACTAATTACAAAAAATCTTGCAACACAGAAATTTCTGCGGTCATGAAGGCAAGTTCTGTTGTAACATTTAAGTGTACATTTCCTTATCCCAAATCCTTCAAACGAATTTTTCACCAGTCACTAGAGTGTCGGTGCAAACTGCAAATGTGTGGAGTGAACACTGGGAAGACTCAGCGTGGAGCCACTCCACAAGCAGTCTCAGTCATGGTGGTCAGTGGGTGCTCCACCGTCCTTCGTGCTGGAGCTTGGTCCTGCAGCGTGCATGGCCCTGTGTCGTCGGGCGCCGTCTACTGTCACAAATTCTACGCCGCAACTACACCTAAACGTTGACTTGGTCCCGTGGATCTCACGTTGGTGCCTTGTCAAGGCAAAGATGCGGGCGAAGGTAGCATCACACAATGTGCACTCGAAGGTGTTCTTGACTCCATGGCAGCGTCGTTCATGCCTTAATAAATTGTCGTGGCGCGTAAAACGTATGCTGCAATAACCACACTCAAAGGGCCACTCTGACTGGTGGCTAACAAACACGTGCTCCGTTAGAGCCTTGTAGGTGTCGAAGGCCATAGTACAGAAACGACAAGCGTGCGCTTTGTTGTCCCGCTCTGCCTGGGAGCCGGCTCCTCTGACCTTTCCACCCGATCTGCCCTGTAAAGAAAGTGTTTGGAGAATGAGCCGCATATAATATAACATTATATTAATTACGTTAATTACGTTGACCATTAAATTGCTGCATGGTGGGGATTGCGTTTTTTCATTGAAATGAAAATTCGACAACGTCGTTTACAAGGCACTGCGTCCTCGTGCAGTATGCCGAATCTAAGGCACTTTAGCGTCAAATGGATCACCAATTCGTATCTTTATTGACCCTCTGAGCGTTATTGGTGTGTTCGTGTTTCCCCGAGTAATTTTATGGAGTCAATTTTGAAATGCAAGTTTACTAGCTGACAAAGTCTACAACGTTTTAATTGAGGAAAGAGATAACCAGGACAAGTGGTTACATTTTTATTGAAGGCAGTGTATATGCTCCTCTTGTGCTCTAACTTATGCTCTGCCTGATTAGCCCCGTTGTGGCTGGTATCACGCAATACGGCATCACATGCATGCGTTTCATCAAATAAATCAGATAAACTCTACACTGATAGATATTTGATCTAAGTGGTTATAAAAGAGATCGAGACTAGACACACAGTGTGTGTGTTCTTTTGATCTCTTCTCTTCTGTCTTGTGATTGATTATCTGGGGTCGAATATTTTGATATTAGTTGCCTTGAAGTAAACGATAACAGATCGCCTTGACGCCTAGGTGCTCCGCGGTTTTTGCCGTGCATGACTGTAGGTGATTCAATGAAATGGCCTTCATTTTGCACGCACTCGAACAAACATATCTGCTGCCTACATGCATAGTACTCACGGTGGAAAAGTCGCGCGCCTATTCGTTCCAGTGTCCAAGGGATTGCGCCATGACACTGCAAACCGAGACGCGGTGTAATTGCGCAATCTCTTGGGCAACAATGCGTGGGGCCGCTCAATCACGAAAATCTCGTAGTTAAGGTGCACAAGGATGTCGCGTCAGAACTGCATAGGCTGAAGTTTAACGTACTGACAAGCAGATTGCAGTTTGCATTCTTTACCTGTTTAGAGCAACGTTTATTAACCATTGCTGACGACAATGCCTATTTTGCAGCTCTTACCCGATGGTGTTTAAAAGGCAAGCGACAGGATATCCTTGAAGCAAGAACTGCAAACCTATTTGATGTTGCTCTGTATAGCCACACATGCACGTTAGTTTTTCCTGCGATCACCAAGGCCGTTCGGTATACTATCTGTTGGTCGTTGCTCCTAGTGTTGATCAAGCCGTCGCTCTGATTTCAAGGTGGTGAGGGACGCCACGTCGGTCTCCATCGCGTCGGTCATTGGGTTCGCATGCAAATTCACGGGAAATTTGCGCAGTAGTTGAGTTCACAGCGAGTCCGACATGAAGTCTTTCTTAAAAGAGACGAAAATTGGCACTATTTTCTGCAAACTACGCGGGAGCGTTTTGTCGAAGTGCACCTCGCATACAGCGGACTCTCAATCTGCTTGTATGAACGCGGGATCGCTCTCCGCCACTGCGCCGAGACAGCCTCGTCATTCGGCAAGCCAGAGAACGACAGGTTCTTCTCAGGAGCCTGCAACTAATTACACGACAATCAGTCTTTTTCGGGCCATGAATGCACGTAGAGTTTCCGGAGCACGGAAAAAAACGTCCACAACTTCCTACAGCTCATTGCGGAGAGAGTCATTGAAGGAGCAGAGGCGGGATGACTTGCACTAAGGCAGCAATCCGGGCTCGATGTGTCATCACACAGGGTGAATGCGCAGAAGACGAGGACACAGAAGAGGCTTGACTCACACGAGAGCTGACTTACAATATTTTAGTTGCAAACAAGCAACCACATATATGGCTCAAAACCCGTGACACAACACGTGTGCGCCGTCGACACAAAATTACTATCACGACGCAAGAAACATAGCTCTTTCCTACAAAGAGCAATTGACGGTTTCGAAACACAGGAGTCACCTTACCTATCTATCAATTCCGCTTCAATAACCTCGCGTGTTAGTTGATTTCCACTTCTGCTCACAACTCAACACTCATTGTAAACGGTATCATACGTGGTGATTACAGTACAAGATCTACAGTGTACATCTAAAAATCCTCCTCACATTTTGTACAGGCTGTAACGATGCTATCGGAGCCTATCATTAAGGCATCATCCACTTTGACCAACATAATTGTTACCACGAGTCAAAAGCACACTCTATACTGCATCTTTTGCGCAGTCAACGAAATCGGTTTGATGCTTTTACTGCACTCAGTCTTCTTGGGGGCACACGGGCTAATAAATCTGCACAAACATCGCAGTTTATCGGGTGCAGAAAACCTTTTAAGGCTGGCATGTTCAGCGATGCGTTTAAGACGAGTGCAGGCGAGTACATCCGGGGTATCCCTCGCATGCATTCGTTAGCGTTGCCGAAGGCCTTCTGAATTGCATGTTAGCGCGAACAATCACTTCGCCGCCCACCAATAATATCGTAGCAGTTATTCCGTACATTCACGAGTTTTCACATTGTGTTAAACGCATCGGTCAACGTGCCAGGGGTAAAGTCATTTTTTCTGCTCCCCACAAACTGCGACCTTCGTGCAGATTGACTAGCGCGTGTGCCCCACAAGAAGAGTGTGCTCCGTAACTTTTAGCTCCAACGAGTTCTCAGCGCACGCGGGCTGACGAAAGCAAAATAACATAAAAGGGGAAAAAAGCGAAGAGCAGACGCGGCATGCGGACTAGGTATTTCGGCGCACACTGCCTAGAGAAGCTTGCATAGACGTGCCTGTTGGGGCCTTTGTGCCGATCGAGTAGTGTATGAATGAATAAACTTTATTATAAGTCCAAGCGAGGCGGGGGGAAGAGGGGATTAACCCCTGTCCCGTCCGGGACAGGGCTTATGGCGTCAGGTGACGGCTTGAGGCAAATATTTTCCTCGGACGTGCGCAGCCGCATTTGTGGCACCGCTTACACACGTTTGTATACGTAAAATAATCACTTTCGTCTATCTGCAACACTGACATGCCAATGTTGATCAATCGTGCTCTCGCGCGTGTGCGACGTCGGCCGTCTGTTTTAAAATGCATATATTGTAATATTATTCTGCAAGTCCAGCGTATGTTGCAGGTGAGCAACAAAAGTGCACGGAGAAATAAGGACTGAGGTTGAAGATCACTTGTGTGGGCGCCGGTCATTAGCGAACCGACGCGCAGTGCCGATCGTGTTGACCACAAAAGTTCACGTCGGTGCTTTCTTACTCTTTGTTCAGATACCCGATACATTCAATTATATTTACTGTTACCTTGTTCCCGGCATTGTCACGGCCTCCTTCATGCTTGAACAGCGCACGAAGCATTGGGTATTCATTGGAGAACGAAGATAAAAAATCCAGCACATAGCGTCTGAAAGGATGCGATATGTAACTGATTTCACATTCGCACCCATCAAAACATGGTGCATAGCCCCCGAGATTGCGCGCCGACGGGTTTCCCGGCGGTGCTCAATCTCGGAGGTCATGCATGGCGGATCGAGTTTACGGGCTTGTCGGCAAGTGGCGCTGTACATTTTGAGTATTTCCTATTGTAACGAAGAAGAACGCTATGATGGGCCCGTATTCTCAAACGATCGCGAATTGTGATAGCATCGCGTTTGGGACGTGGAACCTGATGCGTTCAATAAGTGGAAGAAACATGTGCTTAGGACGACATTGTTGCACTGACCGTTGGTGTTAGGAATGTCTCGCAACGTAGCAGTGAGCGTACCGTACGAGCGCAAAGCAACCCGAGTGCGACGTTTTCGAGTGTATGCTGGCTTCTACGCAGTCGCCAGGCATGGCTGTGGCAACCTAAAATATCGGGAATGTTGATAGTGCTTACAGCGTTTCTTGTGCAATTGTTTAATGCACAGTGTAATATTTAAAGAATACATCGTTGTGTGAAATGTATTTTTGTTAAGAGTTTAACATGGCGTACTCGGAGAGTTCAGCTGTAAAGTGCCGCCGCAGCGACATCGTCTCAACATCTCAAACATGTTGCCGGCGCACGATAAACCACGCGAGCATCGCACAGTTCACGTTCCTGGAACGTTCAAGCGAAGAAAAAACACGCGGTGGCAAAAAATGAGCACTGAAAACACCCCAAGGTAATTTTGGCTGAAAGCTTTGGCGTAAAAATTCTGCGCACATCCACCGAAGATTGAATACTATAAGCTACCGTCTATGCAACTGAAACGCTTGAATTAACCTCGAACCAACGGTGATAAGGTGTGTTCGTTTATTCCAGGCATGTCAGGAGCGCCGTAGAGCACCGTCACGTCGACAAAAATACTAGATGGCACACTCGCTTTTCCGGTTTTGCTCAATAGCCAACCAGCGCGCACCAAAGGCGATACTTTTGCGATTGTCGCCTTTTGGAATCGTTTGAGAATACGGCCCCTGTAGTGGAAGATCCTCGCCAGCGCTGTCTAATGGGTGTGCTTGTGCTGCACATTGCTCGGAGAACGCCTCTCGCTCTCGGTGTCCGCTCGGAGTCCGTCCCGTCGAAGGGTCGGCCCTAACGCAAGTGTACAATAACCGCCTTTACGATACATATATTGTTAAGGCGTGTATTTGACGGCACTTAGCGGCAGTACGCAATGGCGAAAGTGAAGGCAGAAGCACGGACTCGGCTCGAGCGGCGTTCTTTTAGAAGCCAAAGAGGACGACCCACTAGAAGGCGTTGGAGAGCGCAACCCATTATTTAGTTCCAAGGCTTCGCTGCAATTACCCCGGGTACGAAAAGAGAACCGCCCGGTGACCTAACAGCTTGTCACTATGAGCAAGTCATAGTAGGCCTTGAGGCGCTCCACGCTGACAATGTCGAGCCCTCGACGGCGCATGTCCGAAAATGGTTCGATGAGTTCGATCAGGTAGTTGACCGGGAATGTGCGCTCGACGACATGGTAGGGGCCTTCGTATTTCGGCAGTAGTTTCCAAGAGAAGCCAGCTGCAGTAGAAGAGACCGAGAGCCATACGAGCGCTCCAGGGAGGAACGTGGGCTCACAAGTGGTGGTTCCACCGCGAATGCTCTTTTGCCACTCTTGCTCATGCGTTGGCAAACACGCCACGCTCTTCAGCAAGCCTGGCTGTTTCAGAAATATGCGGACCCTCAGGTGGATCCGGCTTGCATGGAAGTATCGTGTCCGTGGTGTGCGACGTGTGGCTTCCGTACATAAAGAAGGGTGAAAAAACCAGTAGTGCTCGGAGGGGTGGTAATATACGGGTAGGTGACGAAGGGCAGAATGGCATCCAATGTGCGTGATCGACGGCGACGTACATGGAGAGCATGTCGCCGAGCGTGCCGTTAAAACGTTCGGTTAGGCTATACGTTTGCGGGTGGTAACCAGTAGTTTTGCGGTGAACAGAATGACACTCTTTGAGAATGGCTTCGAAGGTCGGAACTTTGTAAGAGCCCAGATGACCACCAGGCACTCTTTTGCCGTGCCGGTGTAATTCGTCTCGACGCTAGGAAGCAATTGCATATGCCACGACATATTCAGGGAACCCTTGTTTGCGCTGCGCAAGGACAGCGCCGAGGCCTACACCGCTGGCGTCCGTGTGTACCTCCGTTGGTGCCGTAGGGCCGTAGTGACGTAGTATGGGAAGAAAGGTCAACAAACGACAAAGGTTTGCGAAGGCGTCCTCGCACTCGGACGACCACGAATTTAGTGGCCTGTTACTTCCAAGGACCTTCGCCAGCGGCAATATGATGGTGCCAAATTGCGTATGAAGCGTCAGAAGTATGAACACAGTCCTATGAAACTGCGCAGTTCTTTGGCGGACGTAGGATTGGGAAATTCTTCCACGGCCCGAAGCTTCGCCGGATCGGGAAGGATTCCGTCCTTGGACACGACGTAGCCTAGGATAGCGAGTAGCCGTGCTGAAGGTCGGCTCCTCAGATTCAGTCGCAGGCCGGCGCTGCTCAAACGTGTCAAAACGTGCTGCAGACGTTGGAGATGCTTGCAGAAATCCGGAGCGAAAATGACGACGTTGTCCAGGTAACACAAGCACGTGTGCCATTTGAAGTTACACAGAACGGTGTCCATCATGCGCTCGTAGGTCGCGGGCGCATTACGCAGACCAAACGGCATGACGTGGAACTCGTACAAGCCGTCGGGCGGGACAAAAGTTGTCTACGGCCAATCATAATTAGTCATGGGTACTTGCCAGCACCCCGAGCGCAAATCGATATATGAAAATTCGGCTCCTTAGAGGTTATCCATCACATCGTCGGTGGCAGTGGATAAACACCCTTAGGAGTGATCATGTTGAACCGTCGGTAGCGCACACAGAACCGCACAGAACCGTCCTTCTTCGCAACGAGAGCAACAGGAGACGCACATGGGCTGTCCGAGGGTGGAAAATTATATCGCGTCAAAGCATATCGTCGATTTGCTCATTATTTACCCGACGTTCCCTACCGAAACATTCCGTATGCCATTCCAATAATTCAATATACGGAATCCATATGTTTTCCGTATATTTTCCACTAATTTTCCAGGGTCGAACAGAGGACGTGCGGCCGAGAGAAGTTCGTCCGACATCGAATTAAGAACGCAATTCTTGCAACAGGCACAGTAGCTGGGAACGCTGGGCCGACGTGAGGTTGTCAGCAAAAGAGGAACCAAATACATAAGCAGGTGATGAGTCGGACGTCGAAACAGCACTGAGTGTACGGAAACTGGGACAGTGCGTGTCGCCGGGTGCGTCCATAACTTGTGCGTCTTCGAGGGGTTCCACTCTACGAAAATATTTTCCTCGCACGAACGTCACAATGGACGGAGATGGGTTGGTAACAAAAATAACGGTACTGCCCTGAGCGACTTGCACAATCGCGAAAGGTACCAGAAAGCCTTCCCTAGTGCAAACGCGGTCAGATGGCGAAAGGAGTGCAATGGTGTCGGACTGACAAAGCCGTCGACGAGTTTGGATGCACTTCGGTATCGTCGTTGACGAGTATCTTGCTCGATGCCGATGAAGTGTCAGCCGGCGTCAGATCCGAGAACGTGGAGAGTTCGATTTCGGCTTGTGCACAATGAATTACGGCGTCGTGGCGGGAGAGAAAATCCCATCCCAGGATGACACCATGAGGGCATGCAGCAATTATGATGAATTCGACGACGGACACAGCGTCCTGAATGACGACGCGAGCTGTGCATACTGCTAGGATGAATACTCTGGGAGTTCGCTGTACGGAGGGACATCCCAGAAAGTGGCGCCGTCACTATTCGGAGTAAGCGGCTAAGTTCTTTTTGTTCCGGCACCATGACAATTCATGTCACACGTATTGTCAAAACTGTACATAAACTTCAAACTTCAAAGTTTTACGTCCATAACGGATACGCCGGCTCCAGTGTCGAGAAGGGCAGATGCGCGAACACGGTCCACAAACACGTCTATCACGTTCGATGGGCTGCGCTGAGGGCTTTCGCAGCTCGATTGAGTCGCAGCCCTTGCCTCGTGGACGGAGATCGCCGAGTAGATATAGGGTGGCATGACGTCGGTGACAGAGGCGTAGGTGGGTCGTAATATAGGTGGTTCGTCTGGCTGGTGGCGGGCGACGCGACTCTAGGCGGCTACACACGATTGCAATAACGCGCCGCATGGCCGGCGTAACAACATGCGAAACATATGGGTGGTTGTCAGCTGTGCGCCATCGGTTCCCTGGGGCAGGGCCCGCCCATGGCACAGGACATGATTGACGGGGCGGCAACGCCTCAGCAGAGTCGCATCGTCTCTCTCTCATCGCCCCTCTCCTGCGCAACACCGCGATGAGCGCCAACGCATGCGCGTCCCCTCCCCCTCTCTCTCCTCTCCTACGCTCCCCCCATCGAGCGCCTCACGACCGCGTTCCCCGCTCGCCCTGTGAGAATTAACGGCAAGGTTAGAGGGAAGACACGACGCGCGCAGCGTTCCTCTTCGCGTTCCACGACGCGAGGCCGGTAGCATGAACAACTACAGCCGACGGAACGTGATCGTGCAAGTGCTCCGGCTTCGCATCGCCTCATGGTCCCATTTAGCGGGAGATGGTTCAATTTTTCGGTTCCTCTTTAATGGTCTTCAATTTTAATCCTCTTGTTATAATTCGTATATCGTCTTGAGCTCTGGATACCGTTTTCCCTTCATTATTACTGCTTTTTGGTCTGCGAAATGGACAGCCAGTGGTTAAACTGTAAGGCACACCTTCTACCTCCCACTGCGCACATCCTTCAGAATTGTGATAGCCAGATTTGTTGAGTTCGGGAACATCGTGCCTTTAATTATTATTATTCGATTTCATTTTTATTATTTCAAGAGTGTTTTGAGTGCGGCATTGGCCTCGAGGCCCACCACTGGAAACGCCGGCGCCACCGTCGGTATGACGTGCTTGGCAGGATCACGTGGTCTCAGCGGCCGCGTCGGCTCCTTGTGCAGCGCTGCCACGTGCTTTGAAAACGAGTCTCAAGTCCCACATGCGCTGCGGTCTGTTCAAATTCGGACGCTTTCTCTCATTTTCTACTCAATTGAAACCATT
Source organism: Rhipicephalus sanguineus (assembly GCF_013339695.2). Lineage (NCBI taxonomy): Eukaryota > Metazoa > Arthropoda > Arachnida > Ixodida > Ixodidae > Rhipicephalus > Rhipicephalus sanguineus. Next base: position 55,160,418 of record NC_051178.1, read on the forward strand.
GTAATAGAGTTTCTGTCTCCGAAGGCAACGAACGTGGGGCTCTACCGCTTGCATACCTGCCAAGTCTCCCGGATTACCCGGGAGACTCCCGGATTTTGAACGTTTCTCCCGGTTGTACTGGTCATAGGAATATCTCCCGGAAATCTAGTTTTGCCCGGCGCGTCCAGTGCTTTGTCTGGCCACATGAGCAAAGTTGTCTGGCCAAGTAGTAGAAAGGATTATTTTTTTTTAACGATGGTAGAAAGGTCCAACTCAGTTTCATTGCGCATGAAGTAGCTGTGCACTTTGCGCCGCAGTCCAGCACTTAAAAGGGTAGCCGTTACCGATGTCTGTCGATATAGCGCGATCGCCAGCGCTCACGACCGTCCCCGTCTCAACGGTGCTCCTTATGGTCCCCTGCCCGACGAAATAACTGGTAAGCAAGCGACGACAGGCCTCGCACGCGCAGCGATGCTATCGCATGTGCCCTTCGCGCGACGGTGACGGCCGGGTAGTTTCATCTCTGCTTCAACCGCGTTCGTCCCTAGCGCTAGCGCGCTTTTACTCGCACGTGAAACAGACGATGCGTAAGCGATGTTGTCGGTTTGGACTCTGTACAGATCAGCGGCGACCGCAAAATTCCGCTGACAGTGTTCATATAATTGCTATCGCAGAACCCCCCCCCCCCTCCCCCCCGTTGAGTAGATCTCCCGGATTCCGTTCCTCCAAACTTGGCAGGTATGCGCTTGGTGCCGCAGTGCCGGGCTTACACAAAGGATCCCAGTGTCAGCCTGCACCGCTAACCGCGGGACAAAAAAGTGCGTGAAGCGTGGGTTGTGAAGCAAAGGACCGGCAAGTAGCCATCGGCTACGTGTCTTGTGTGCAACAAGCACTTTCGCGACGAAGACTTTCGTTACTGCGTCGTGTCTGGGTTGTTCGGTGAGTAGCAGACAGCGCGCACTGAGACGATGGCTCGCGCCCGCTTTCCGCCGGCAAATGATGCTTATCTGAAACAGGATGGAAAAGGCGCTACCTTTTACCACGTGCGATGCCATCTCAGAACCCTCCCGTGCGACCTCTTGATCGTCGGCCCCGTGCTCAGCGTCCACAAAATCGGCTGCAGATGCGCAAGCCATTGTTTAGATACATTGAATTAAAAAACGCACAGGGTCCTTTATGCATTCGTTAAAGTTGACCAGAAGGCGAAAGCCATCTTCTTCTTCTTGTCAGTAGTTGTACTGATTCTCCCGCCCCCCCCCCTCCAAAAGCGTTCTCCAGCTAACGCGGTTTTGCACGGCCTCCGTGACCGATCACGGAGGCAATGCATAGCGACCATGACGTGTGCATACATGATCATGTGACGTCGTGTTATGTGACGTCATAATGACGCTGCGTATTTTGGCGATCTGTGACGTCATGATGACGTCATATGGTGACATCATCACGTGACGATTATTTTTTTGCTTCACTCGTGTTGACGCCGCCGACGCGGGACGCCGACGGGCAATCTTCCTATTTGATAAGGCATCTAAGGCTTTCGCCTTCATAAGCTACATAAGTTTTGCATTGCCTCCGTGATCGGCCCACCGATCATGGAGGCAATGCAAAGGGATCATGTCGTGTGAATACGTCATCATGTGACATCACGTTATGTCACGTCTTGGTGATGTCATAATGAAGTTACAAATATAGATCTGTGACGTCATGATGATGCCATATTGCGACATCATCATGAGACCATTATTTTTTGCGTCACTCGTCTTGACGCCGCCGACGGTCAATCTTCCCGTTTGAAGAGGCATCTAAGGTTTCGCCTTCATAAGCTACGCGACGTTTGCTGGTGGACTAGCGAGGGTCAAATGGTGCGGCTGTGTGCTGCATTTATGGTGGCAGTAACATTGTTTCAGTCGAGCTTGCGTTCCCCTGACGCAAACACAATGTGCTAAAAAGCCCAAATTTATTTGTGCCACTCTCAAACTCACGTTGGGCCTCTCCAACCTCATGTAGTTTCTTGGAGCCTCATTTATTTACGTGGAAAACATGCCACCCTATTGGCGTTAGACACGACACTGCTGCCAAAATTGCTGGGGTACTCGCCAAATAATTACTATCCTCTTTTGCGGCTGCTGCAATAAATTCTATTTTATTCACCGCTATTTCAACTTCATGTGGGTCCTAGTTCATAGCCGACGTTTGCTGAAGAAGTCCGACAAGCTTTACTGTATTAAGGACGATAGTCTTTCTTGGGGAACTTAAACGCAGAAATTTTGGCCTGGCTGTCTGTTTGTGTGTCTGTCACCCGATTCAGCCACCCGGCCAAAGTTGAACCACTTGCTTACCGCCCACCCAGCTTGAACTGGTACGGCTGTTCATACTTATGAACGTTGCCGATCAAAAAGTAACTCACGCAGCGTAGAGTTACTGCATATGCTACTTTTAGGTGGCAGAGTTGCGCATCTGTCTTCCAAACACCGGTAGCAACCATGCGTTGCGGAGAAGCTGACGCTGGGGCCAAGTTTTGTATTTCTCGATGGTGCCGCTGCGGCGAACTGGATTGACACTATTCATTCACATTAAAGTAAATCACCGGTCTTCGACACGCCAAGCATGTGTCGGTAGGCGTGTCGCCTGAAAAAACAAAGTGAGTCTCGCGACATAAGCATGATTGCTAGCCAGACCTATGCGCAACTCTGCTACCCAAAGGTAGCATGCACAGTAACTGTAATGCAGCGCTCCTCTATCGTCTTTTCACGACATTTGCAGCGACGCACGCAGATACGCGGCCATTTTTTTTCTTTCTTTTCCTTGGCGTTGCATGCTACTACATTGTCGGTCTCGTAGACTGCTTCTCCTTCCACCAGCATTCTCGAAGTAGTGAAGCTTTTTGGTCTATGAATCTGTTGATGACAGAGAGCGGCAGGTTCACTGGAATGCAAAGGGATCGATAATTAAGGAGCATTAAAAAAGGGCGTCGCATTTCCTCACGTTTTGTGTGAGCACCAAACGAAACGACTGCACTGAATAAAGAAACAGAAGCAGCGGCATTTGCCCGCTGAGAAGACGAATAGATACGAAGTGCGAGACAACTTGTCAAATGATATTGAAGCGTACACGAATTTAGACCGAAAAAAAAAAACACTGAATCGTCACGACAGCACATCACAAAGTTGCCATGCGCAACGAAGCCGTTGTTGTAACGAAATTATTTTTGAACTGCTCTGATAGCGTCCGCGCAACAGTAATTGTCTGTGTACTCACAAATTCTCATATTTTGCGGCCTAAAGTTCACAGCGCGGTGCCAAGACGCGCTCGTAGCAAAAGCGAAACCATCAGTACGAACATACATGCAGACTCTCATACATGCAGAGGCACCGTCAGTCGTCGCGAACCTGTGCGATCGGTGGCTTGAGGCTTCTTTCTGTTATGCTCCGTTTGGTTAAACAGGCAGTCTACTCTAACGAGATATTTCACATAGTTTGCACTCAGCGAGTGACTACCTTTCATGCAAGAGGCCGGTTCAGGGGTCTCCAACGCGGTGACCGCGTGAAGCGGTTGCTCGGTTTGCTGCAAAGATGCAGCGACTGTAGACTATCTTGTGCTTTCAGTTCGTCGAAATTGATTATTTTGACAGTAAAAAACACAGTTCCTTTCGAAAGTACTTACAGAAATGCCCTGGAGAGCTACAGCGAGTTGTGTTTCAAGAGCGCTGACAGCAAAACCTATGGGGAGTGCGCCGGCAGTATCCTACCTAGCACGCAATCGAGGCGCGTCCGAGAGAGGACGACTCCGTAACTACTCGCGGCCAATATGACTTTTATTTAAGGCTGTATAATCGTAAGCGAAATCGCAACGTACACACACATGTGTCACAGATGTTTCGTCCGGTATAAACATCGGGTATGTGCCGTGAGCACGGACTCCACACAACGGAAAGCGAAATCGCAACGTACACACATGTGTCACAGATGTTTCGTCCGGTATAAACATCGGGTATGTGCCGTGAGCACGGACTCCACACAACGGACAAACCTAGACCTTAAGGTGCTTCGCCGCTAAAATTTCTGTAAGGTTCAGGAGCTATTCGCCTTGTGCGCCACCGATGGCGGCGCTGCGAACGGCTCTCCGGTGACGCAAAGGCGCGGATTCGGCTTTTCTCGTCTGCTAGGCTGTGGCTAGAGAAGCAGCATTTTCGTTATAGTTCGCTCTCGTCGCACGGCGTTCCTCGACGCTGTATTTTCTTCTAATTATAGTTCTTTAAATGGCGGCTAGCATTACATGAGGTTAAGAAACGTAAACATTTAAGGTATCTTCTATATGCACAGAGCCATCGCGGTCAGGATCATGCCACCGAGCTCGTTGCGTCCCTCAATGGGCTGGATGACGTTGAAACAGCTTACGTGAAAGCGCGAACGTCCCGCCAAGCGAGTTAAAGATAGTCTGCGCTGCTTTGTAAGCGAAGCGCGATCAATTTTACGGTTTATTGGCAAAAGTTGGCGCTTTGTAAGCAGACTTGAACGAAACTTGACACTCCACTCCCCCAACTATAGTCACGTACAAAAGACGTTTGCCGACAAAATAAAACTGATAGCTTCATCGACCAGCGGGTGGTTGTGGACAACTAGCATAGATTGGGCGAGTTGGATGCGCAATAAAACTTGTTACACGTACTATCGGCTCCGAATAAAACGCCAGCAGTGGTGCTCGTGGTACAGTTCGCACCCTTATGATTAGATATAGATACGCTCATGCTGTTTGCCGCTCGTGAGCCAGATTCATGCTTTCATTGCGCAGTGCTGCCTAATCGGGTGTGCGTGCATGTTGAGACGTCCCCGGCAACCGACCGCAAAAGAGAAAGAAGGCCACTCAATCCCTTTCCCTGGGTCCCTCTTGGCTCTACGTCTCAACAACTTTCTACACACAGGGATTCGTGCTGGGGCCGGGAAGTGAGAGACGCTACGACTTGTTCTTAATTACTGACTCATTTAGTTTGATAGGCATTCCAAAAGGCGTACATACATGCTGCCCGCATACAACAACCGCTACACAAAATTATAACACATGAATAAAACGCTCGTAAAATTCAATTTTATCGAGGCTTCGAGCGACCGAACTTTCCCAGGGGATTCCTCTCGAGCTGCCCTAACAACGTCCACCTATTCGCGACTCTCTAGATCTCCCCTCTTTTTTTTTGCATCGTTGTCTCGCGGCCGCTTCTCTTGGGTTCCGACTCCGCGCTTCCGTGGCACCTAACCAATTGCCACTGTTGATGCGACATATTTTACTGTCGGTCGGTGCGTGTCAGCCTCGAACGACTGCCACCGCAGCCCACACCAGTGGAAAGGCCTCTCTCAAGCAAAGCAGAGCAAGAAAATGTGCAAGCTCCAAATCAAGAGAGCGAAACGGGCGAGTTGTTCGATGACGCGTGAATTATGGGCGACCAGGAATTGCAACGCTCATACAAAGCGCGCCGTCTCTAATGGCCGATGCGCAGTGTTTAGAGCGCTGCGCTGAAAAGCCTCTGGTCGCCCCCCTATTGCCCCAGTTTCCGGTGCCTGACGACCCGATGTCCAGGTCGGGCTTCGACGCCTCCAACCCGGTGTCTCCCGCATAATTCTCCGCAGGCGCCGCTTCTTCTTCCTTGAACGCCGCATGCGGTCGTCCGCGGAGAACGCGATAATGAGCCCGGGAGCCGCGGAGGCTGACGGAATGTCAGGCCTGGCCCAGCTCGGGGACCACAGCAGAGTCGTATGAATGGAACCGAACTGGGCGCTCCGCTGCCCCCATGCCATAAAACTGAAGGGCGCGCACGGCCTCTTGTCGCTGCAGTGGCCGTACACAAAAGAAGCTGTCACCCGATACCGGTGTTTGCGCGGTGGACCCGCGAGGACCGTCGACAGAATTCTTCCAGGAACTCCGCTACGAAATGCGCATTCGTTACCACGGGGTTTTCTATTTGCTGAGGCTTGGGTTGAAGGAATGGACGTAAACATCTTGATAGGCCTGGGGTCCAGACAGCGTTTTCGGGAACGTCACAATGCCACTGGTGATGACAGGACGGCACACGTTATACAGTTCCTAACGCTTGGAGAATGCGCTCCGCTCTTCGTGTTTCATTTGTAACCGATAATACGCATTGGTAAACAGTAGGAAAAATCGGCGAACATGTCCAAGAAGTGGAGAAACAGAGCTCTTTCTCAACATTCTTTTCGCACCTTTTGCTGGCTATTGCTATTCATTACCGTGCTGTAACAAGAATGAATATTTTACGGTGAAACCTTTGAATGCCTGATCAAACGCGAAAATTCACCGTCGGCGCCCCTAGTCGGCAGCGCCAACACGAGTGATGCAAAAAATCATCACACAATGACGTCACCTTATCACATCCTCATGACATCACAGACCGCCAATATTTGTGACGTGATAACGTCACATCACATGATGACGTCATCACGTGACATTGTGGGTTTGTATTGCCTCCGTGATGGGTGGGTCGATCACGGAGGCAACGCAAAACTAGGCGATGTGTAAAAAGCTTGCAATGCCTCCGATCCTGGAGGCAGTGCAAAACCACGTTACGTCCAAAGAGCATTCGGAAGGAGGCGGGGGAACATCGACTGAACACCGATGAGCAAAAAGAAGAAGATGTATTTCGCCTTCGAGTCATCTTAGGCAAATGCGTAAGGGACCCTGCGAGTCTCTTTAGTACAGTGACCGCATCACGCCCTATCAGGAGTCGACCGTTGAGAGTGATTTATACTATTTTATTGCAAATACATGGTACTACGACTTTTGAGGCGAAAGCTTTGTATTTGTCTACGTTAGTATGATTACACTAATTCTGTTCAGCATACTTTCAAACGACCGGGAACGAGTCAGCAAACGTTGATTTATTAACGTATGGGTTAAAATATTCTGCAAAAAAAACTCTGCACCACCTACGAAATATTTCATATCAGCGTCATGCATCCCCTTTTGACACGTGCTCTCAACCTGTTTATTTCTTGTTTAAACATCAAGTACTTACGACGCGCTTACACAGCAGCTGATGAAAACTTGGATTTAGTCAAAGGTTGTTGCCTGTAACGACCATTTAATTTATTTGAATGACATCACATGTCGCTTGTCATGCGCTTAAACTCCGAACAAAAGATTGAATCGAAGGAGAAGGCTTGGCAGCCGAACACGCGCAGCACGCGATAAACGTATACTGCGCTTTAACGCAGACACGGTAGCCGAAGCCCGAACGCTGAAAGCAGTGATCGAAAATGGGCTGAAAGGTCATTTTGAGTGCGCCACAGCCATAGGTCGTCGCCATACATGCAAATATACACATGAATGGCTAGCAGAAACTCCCCTCAATTTTGCTGGGCACTTTGCTTGAACATTCAGTACAAATTGCTTTATGAACTTGCCCACTAATATTTCAATAACTCGAGCAGGAGAGACTGGCCGCTAGCGTCGATCAGCCTTCACGTACCGAACGCGCGTGCGAAGAGTGGCACCCAAGTTCCCTCTCTGACGTCACGGGCGAGAGGATGCCACTCAAAGATCTCGAGCCTAATAGCTTTACACTTGGAACAAGGCCGCGGGTGCAATTCTATACCTCAGGTCGCATTAGGTGGTCGTAGAGCATGCACATAATTTACGAGATATCACATACAAAATATCTGGCATATTAAAAGATCATAATTAGGCGGCTGAAGCGAGGACGATGGCGACCTTTAACAGCCGTCATAACGAGATGGTAGCATCGGCACAGCATCATTTGCGTGTCAATAAGGTTGGCGAATGCGTGAACCTGAAGCTTTAAGCGTGCTTACCTTCTGGGAGCGCTCCAGGAGAGCGGTATTCGCCCACGAAGCGTGTCGGAGTCGTTGTGGCTCTCCGCAGACAAAGTGGGGAACAAGTGCCGGTTCGCGGCCCGAAGGTGGACCACTCATCTAGGACGGCCCGAGTTTACGCCACAGGAAACTGACCTGACGGAGCACAGGAAGCCGACCTGACGGGCCTAGACATCGGCGGGCTGTTCCTCGGAGCGCGATGCAGCTGGTTGGTTGGTTCCTTGGGGGAATAGCCCAACCCACTACGGGGGATCGGCCACGAAGCGTGCGGCAGTAGACTTTGTGAAAAAATAAGTTAAAATGAATATGCGAAAAAGAGCGTGCTGGAGAACTTTGTCGTCGTTGTTGTTGTCCTCTGTGCATGGCTCATACCCAATGCAGGGGATTGGCCGAGTAGAGGGTGAAGATTGCTAATATTAGCTTAAGGATGTCGTTCGTAGGAGCTATTAGTAACTATTATAATGAATTGATGTTTCAAATATTGGTAATGAAATATTTAACACAGGCAGAATTTAGAAAGATATTCTTTTAGACTGTCGAATGAATTCCTCAATGGCGTAGAAAGCATCCCTGTGGCTGTATCCCAGAGTGTTGGCCCCAAAAGAAAGTATAACCGGCTCTGATACTTCCAGGCCCAGCTTTCGAAGAGGTGGCTCTATGATTCTTTTCCTCAATGTCGTGAAGCGTCGACAGGATAGAAATAAATGACCGATTGTTTCCTCCTGATTGCAGAAGAGGCACAGTGGGGAAGTCGCTAAACCTGCTCTATGTAAGTAAAAATTGAGGCAGCTAACGCGGCAACGAAATTTCGTCATGAATACTTCCATTATTCTTGACGTGGATATATTGCTGCGCCAGGAAAATGAGAGGTGCTTATACTCGTGAGAAGCAGTCAGTGCTGAGTCTGAGAAACTATTTCTGTACGTTAGTGAGCGAAATCTTGCCATCGTGATGTAAGCTGAATAATCGAATAATCGAATAAGCTGAATAATCGAAAAACACGAATAATCGGCGCCAAAAGCGACGCCTTTGCTAAAGAATCAGCTATTTCATTTAACAACAAACCTTCCTGTCCTGGAACCCATATTAAATTAACATATTGAAGAGTGGCGTTTCACCAGATGCGGAAAGAGAAGAGCATCCAGATAAAGAGTCGGTTAGAATTGCAACTACTCTAACTGAAATACTTAACTTGCGTAAAGCTAATATTATTGCCATAAATTCCGCTAGAAAAACAAGAAGAAAATCAGGCAACCGTTCAGGGCAAAATATTCCTATGCCAGCTCTTTCCTCTGATTGCGATGCGTGCGTCGCAATAACAACATTCGTTGGTAGAGTACTTTCCTGATGTTGTCCTTGTTCTCGAACAATGACTCATACCCACTGCTTGGTATTGAGCGATAAGCAGGCGAATTTAGCAGTATTTTGAGTAAGTCTGCGTATGGATAGATGTGGCCTTTTTGTCACATTTCTATAACTGCAGGCGATGTAACTGGGACTAAGCAAGTGCGCGTTCGCCACCTCAGAGCAAATGGTCATCGTCCAGGTCGGTCTCATTGTTTACAAAGACATACACACGGACGGTCCCAGCAGTCATGATCATGACAATTTATGCACAAAATAAACTAGTTTGTTTATGTGTGCCTTGTACTTTTCAGCAACTATATTTATGCCTAAGGGAAATCTTTCAACTAAGGCATTTGGAGCCTGTATCGTATGTATATAGTTGTATATAGCTGCTATCCACCGCTCTCGGCTGGCAACCCCGGTTGACTGCGAGCCCGAGCACTAGAACATATGTTCTAGTTCACTATGGGAGACCAGCGCTGGATAGGTGGCGTGCCGATAAAGGGCGCCTGGTGGGGAGTCGCGACATAACTCAGCCGCTCGCATGGCCTCCGCGCCGCCTGCTAATCTCGGAGGCCATGCCGTTCGCGCTCAGGCGACCGGCCGCACTGTACCGCGGTGAGCGCACGCGCGTGTGCTGTTTCCGTGCTTCATTTTGGCGCGAACAGCTCGAGCAGCCATTACGCCAGTAATACTGCTCTATGGTTTAGAAAAAAATAACTTTGTCTGAAGGCTACTTTCTCAGGAAAGCACTTGAAAACGGAGAGAAGCCCTGCAAAGCAGACTATGTCTGTTCATACGGCGTCGAAGAGACAATGCTGTGCCGTGGTGGCGACTTCGTCGTCACCATTTTCTGGTTGCGTCCTGGGATTTGTGTCAAGCTAGTGCAGGCTCACAAGCCTCCATTGAGAGGTACGTGCTGGGTCGATACCCACTGCCCTCTACTGCAGTAGAAAAAATTAAGAGGCAAGGGGTAGCTGCGTCAACGTTTTTCTGCCGTGGTATATGTGCCCAGCCCGCGGTATGTATTCACGCTGACGTTGATGAAGTAAACCACCGTGCTAGCATAGCATGTATGGTGTCGCGCTGTTATGCTCGGGGGCACGGGATATATTCCCGGCCACGATGGCCGCATTTTGATGGCGTTGAAATACAAAGAACCCCCGCGTACTGAGATTTATGTGCACATATAGAAACCCCAAACGGTCGAAATTATACCTGATTACCACACTACGGCGTGCCTCATAATCATACCTTGTTTGGCACGTAAAACGATGTTGTCGATGTTGATCAAACACATTTATTCTAAGCAGACACAGGCAAGCGAAAAAATTTACACAGTACGTTAGGCGAATTAAACGGCGAGTAAAAATCCAGGACATTTGACCCTTTTCTAGCCAGGCATAAATTGCGATGTCACTTCGCCACGGCAGCCAATGCACAAAGAAGCTTTACCGCATCGCCTGACTCCAGAAAGCTACGCTTCAAGGGCGTAGCCAGGGGGGAAAGGGTTGGGGGTTTAAGCCCCCCCCCCCAAAAAAAAAGAAATTTTCGATTTTGCATGGGCATTATACACGCACACACACAAACGCACGCACGAACATGCAAACAGGACGGTTGAACCCCCTCCTAGCCCCCCCCCCCCCCGAAAAAAAGTTTCTGGCTACGCTTCGAGTATAGTCCACTGCGTTGTTCATGACAACTCCTCTGTCTGTAGCACAAGTGAAGTTCAACGGAGGCATCCATCGCGTGTGTATTTCTCATAACTGTTCAGCGGCTTCGGCGAACGTGCCCCCGTACGCATCCCGTATAGACAGACAGCTTTCCTTCTGCTTAACTGTTTGCAAATAACGTATACTATCTGCCTATCGTATCATATTCACTGCACGCGGTGGCATCAGAAGGAGCTTGGTGGTGGTCAGATGAAAGAATTATTACATATGCCGCATGCTGCATAATATGTACCTTTTATTTACGACAAAACACCTATTAAATTCTTCTCGTTGGCTGCAGTTTCTACTGGTGGCCCTCGCTATCGAATAAATCTAGCAGACACGCGCAATTCCGTTTAGAAACCAGCTCGACGCCACTAGACAGGAGAGCAAGAGCAGAACATACTGTGCTCGCCTGACTGCCGGGATGCAACGCCGCATCCGTGCCTAATCTTATGTTTTAGTAGGAAAATCATAGAAGGATACGTCCTCCCTAATTTCTAGGTACTGTGGCACTTGAATACGCAACAGTACCGCCAGCATCATTTTATTTTGTTTCGGCGATACGCGCCTGCATCGCCTCAACCAGTCGCCACTCTCGTCCACGGGAGCGGCTGGTTGAGGCGATGCAGGCGCGCTTGCCCTGCATCGCCTCAACCCGCTTTGGGTATGCCCGCTTTGACCGCCAGGGCGGCGCTGCCCACACTGCGGAAACTCCAGCGCTGGTTCCCTATAGAGCCCGATGGTGGAAATACAGTGCCTAGAATATACTTACTAGTGTGCCGACCGCGGGCGTCGCGGTAGCACGCAGAATGATGCCTTCAACCGGTGGCTACCAGACGGCGACAGCCGTAGGGACCGTGCTATGTCGAGCGGCGTCTCTAACCAACGCCGGTGACAGACGCCGATGGGCTGTCCTAGCCTGTTTCGCGCTGCGGAACGTTGGTTTCGGGGCAGAGCATAATCGAAAGAATGTGATTTTGTTGCCCAAACAAACGATCGCACGCACAGTTATCATCAATACGCAGCTCAATAGGAAACCCAAGCTCAAGTTGGATGGATGGATGGATGCTATGAGCGTCCCCTTTATAACGGGGCGGTGACATGTCTGCCACCATGGTCGAAGAAAAAAAGAAAAACTTCCTTGTTTCATGCTGGCCTAATACCTTGTCTACATTGATTAAATCTATCCTATTACACCAAAAAAAATTTATAAATTCACGGTCTGTCTCTCTGCCTCTTAAGGCCGAATGACCTTATTCCCCCCCCCCCCCAATTATTTATTTTTGTACTTTATCTCTACTCTTCTGCCACCAATACTCTAACCGTCTCTTACTTATTTCTATCGCGGACGTGTTCAGCTTTCCATTGTTGTCCCTAAAACCCAAGGCTTCCTGTAGACTCGTGCCCACAAGTATACCTGTGTGAATATCGCCACATTCAATCAGTACATGTTCCATCGTTTCCTTAGTTCCCCCGCAGCATGTACAGTGTTCGTCTTCGTTACTGAATCTCGCTTTATAACTTCGCGTTCTAAGGCAGCCCGACCTTGCTTCAAACAGTAAAGCGCTTCCCCTTGAATTATCATAAAACCTTTCCCACCTTATTTCGTTTTTTCTCTTTCGGTGGTTACTCAGAGCCGGCTTCTTTTCCATCGCTGTCATCCAATAAGTCCTCTCCGCCTCCCTGACCTTCCGCTTAATGCTCCCTGTTGCCATATCGCCCGCACTGCTAGCCGTATATTTACTGGTGAGCCTCCTAGTTCTCTTTCTCCACTGTGTGTCAACGCTTTTTCTATACCAATACCTGAAAACCTTCTCTGCCCATCTACTCTTCTTCATTTTCCTCAGCCTCTCTTCGAATCTCATTTTGCTCTGAGCTTCCCTCACTTCAAAGCCTGTCCATCCCATATCACCCTTTACAGCCTCAATTGTCGTCTTCCCGTGAGCGCCCAACGCGAGGCGGCCCACCGTCCTTTGATTTACATCCAATCCTGATTGTACCTCTGACTTCATGCAAACCACCGAGTTCCCAAATGTAAGCCCCGGGACCATCACACCCTTCCACAGCCCTCGAAGCACCTCGTACCTATTGTATCCCCATAAAGCTCGGTGCTTCATAATTGCAGCATTCCTCTTTCGCTTTGCTACCGCTGCTTTCTCTTGTACCTCCATATATGTATCCCCCTCATTTACCCATACTCCGAGGTACTTGTACTCGCTTACCCTCGGTATTTTTTGGCCCTGTATGAAGACCGCATGGTCTTCGTGATCATTGAATACCATCAATCCACATTTTGTTGCACTAAATCCTAGTCCTAGAGCCTCACATTCCCTTCCGCATATATCTGCCAGTCGCTGTATATCACCTTGACTGTCCGCAAATAAGACAATATCATCAGCATAAAATAGACCTGGAAGCTTCTGCTCAACCATCGTGCCGACCTTAACGCGCAGCGACAGCGCCGCGCTGCGGCTCTGCAGAGAAGCTCTAGCGAAACTGGGGGCAGGCGCAGCCGACTCGGCCTGTTGTCAGCAGTGGGAACACGCGCGCGCGTTGCTCAGTCAGTGCGGGCAACTGGGGCGCCATGCTTGGCACATTGAACCGAGAGGCTTGCTGTGCGAAGCTGCATATCCGCGTTGGCAGAAGCGACCCCGCGGAAGCGAGGGCCAATGTATTGCTGTGTCGTGGCCTGCCACAACAGTGCAGACAACGCCAAGGCACGCAATTCACGTGTGAGACTGTATCGGTTCCCGGGCATGTCGCACGAGAAATAAAGACGACAAGCGTGGATCACCGCAGTAAGGAGAATCATGTCCTAGCTGACAGCAGCGCTGTCTTGCCTTCCGTTTTGGCTGTCTGGCAAGACGGAGACGCCATCTTGCGGCACTACACGATACTGGGCGTGAGCGTCTCGGCCCTGACTCGCTGCGGCCAAAGCGGCCAACTTTTTCTTGCGGAGAAAATCGGTCCAGGCTTAATGCGGGGAAGCGGGCTCGGATTTTTCTGCTTTTGCGGATAATCCGTGACCGCTTTCCGGATCCGCGCTCAGTGTGAACGCAAGGTCTATCCAAATAGGTCGCGAAGCTTCGGGCGAAAAGCGGTTCAGATCCTATTGTCAGCGACATCAGCATGGGGAGTTATGGGAGTAGCGATTGAAGCGCGACTAGGTGTGGTGGGAACAAACACTAATAACAAAAAACCTAATTTCATTCAACAACAAAATAATATTTATATTTTATGACCGAGATTTATTTCAGAATAACATTTATTTAGATCCAGTGTACAAAGAATTCATGAAAATGTATATGCATTATCAAAAATCTTCTTATTAGCGCCCTCTAAAGAATGACACATGCCATTGCTCTGCGACGCAGTCCTTGTAGTGTTCGGAAAGACGCGCGTAAAGTTCGTCTGCTACGAAACGCCCCCTGACGTGTTTAGGTGTTGTGCACATGCATTAGTTTTTGCTAATTATTTTGGTGGGAACTTTATTTTTGCTGTGTGTGGAGTTGCGAGGTGCGTTGTAACGCGGGTGAGCACGTTTAGTACCGTGCCCGACGGGCACGGTGTCGTACGGGACGATGCGGCCAACGGTTGGCACGGAGCGCTTGCCTCGGTACCCACGGAAACGATGTGCTGTACAAGGATGCAACAGCAACTCCCGTACGCCTGGCATTTCACTTCACCGTTTCCCTCTCATTCCCACAAGGTGAGGCAAAAGTATAGTACTGTTAATAAGTGCACGTAGAGTTGTGCAAGGGAAAGTCATGGTGCTTTGAAAAAAAAAAGGGGGGGGGGGTCTAAAGCTTGACGTTGTGTTACAGTTATCGCTTGATTCCACCTCAGGTTTGGCTCGGAGCAAGTGGTGTCAAATACTCTAGGACTTCTCAAGCTATCACAATAGCGCAAGTACTGTGCGTCACTCGGATCGCTTCAAACGGTTCGCTTTAATCGTCTATCTCAGTGCCATAGATCACTATCGCATTAAAATGCTTGTTGTGATTGTTGCTTCCGGCCCTTGGATGCGCAAGCAATATTTCCATCGCAGTGCTGTGCCGTGCTTTTCTGTGCTGCGTTGCTGCTACATCTTTCCTGCTATGTGCTTTTACTTACTGCCATCGATCGCTTTCTGTTGCAGTGATCTATATTTTTTTTCTTTTTACTTATCTATCGCGACACAATTGCCAAAACAATGCTACCATGAAATTGCAGGCGTGAATCCTGGGTGAGGTTCTGCAGAAACCCGTGTCTGCATGATAAGACGCCGGGACAGCTGCGGCTCAGAGTGGTGTGCTCGCTGCACTTTCGTGAATCGGCATTCCTGCGGCCCGGTTTTCTTTGTCAAGACGCAGTACCTACGGTATTTCCTGTCATCGGTAAGTAGAACTATGAGCCGTATTTCTCGCTACAATTTGCATGCATGCACAATTATTCACACAAAAGATAGTGTGTTTATAGGTAATATATAGAAGAGGTAATAGATCGAGAGAATTGATAGAAACAACTGCTTTAGCATTAAGAATTCATTCTCAGGAAAAAAATTAATAAGCGCATACTGCATCTTTCTAGCAGGCGCCGGAGCTAACCATCACAACACGTGTGGTGACCGTGGCCAGCATCGTGTCCAGGCTTCAAAGACTGAAGGTGACATTTGTAGCTTTTCACCAAAGATACACGTTGCATAAATCTTTCGTATCGTGTCTGCAGAGTCGGGTTCGCCAGGCCACGTGAACTCGTACCTCCCAGAAAACGCCTTGTCCACGGGCTGCCAAGCGAATGAGACGGCCGCGCGGAAAGTATCCAGTTTAGCAGGTAACCTTGCTTTTTGAAGCGAAAACAGCTTATAAAGATTGAAAACATGACTACCATCCTGCAATAAGCCACCCCCCCCCCCTTCCCAATAAAGAAACTGCAGGGTGGTGCGCTACGGAGGGTCATTGCGACCACACCTACGCCCGTCCATCACATGGATGCGTAGCACCTTCCCAAGTCCCAGGTAACTTCTGGCCCGATGTAATCTCTGGGGTGCTCTCATCACTCCTTCCTTTAGTTTTCTTTTCTTCCTCGTTCGACCGGCTAAATTGTACCATATTATCTACCTCATTCGCAGAACACCGGGACAACGTTCTCGTGGAAAACACCGTTCCTGCACAAGAGGCCAGAGTGAACGCGGCTCCACAGGTTCCGTCGGTTCTCGAGCCGACATTCATCCGACTTCCTGAAGGCAGCGCCTCCGAGACGGAATTATCGGGAGCAGAAGGTAACCTTGCCTCTCGGAGCTTAAGCAACGTATATAGAGCGGAAACACCACTGTTCTCAGACAATAAGTTCAAGCTCAATAAACTGCAGGGTGCAGCGCAACAAGGGATCATTGCGACCACACGTACGCCCGTCCATCACATGGATGCCTGGCACCTCCCCAAGAAGTCCTAGGTAACTACTGACCCGATGTAATCTCTGCGGTGCTCTCGTCACTTCTTCCTTTAATTTTCTTTTCTTCCTCGTTCGACATGCTAAATTGCACTATATCTACCTCATACGCAGAACACCGGGACAACGTGCTGGTGGACAACGCAGTTCCTGTACAAGAAGCCAGAGCTAACGAGGCTCGACAGGCCGCATTACCACAGACTCCGTCGGCTGCACAGACTCCAACAATCAACTCTGTCACTGGCGTAGCTGCTGAAGTTTTAAGCCAAGGTGAGCATTAGTGAGTCATTTTGAACGTCAACATGCCATCTTCTTTCACAAACATGTGAGGCAAGAGTAAAAGCCATAACAACGGTAAAAAATTTCGCCCCAGTACAAAAGTTTGTTCTGAAAATCATTGCATCACTCATTGGAATACAAAACCCCTCATCATGCGATGTCCTGCCATTGGCTATATCTCTAGAGCTCCCAAAAATTATCCTTGCAATATGGTGAAATATCGCGACTAAAAAGTGGTCTTTCAGAAAAATAACTGTTCTTGCAAAGATTTCATGTCACACCAAACATACAATAACAGAAAAGGAATTTCTGTGACTTTGTGACTATTTGTGCGCATATCGACGTGCACGCCACAAATAGTCTATCGACGAAGTCTATGATTCTATACAATGTTAGATGTTTGTGTATCTACAAATATTCATTTTACTTAACCTCACTGCACTGGGCACAATCTCCTACAACATGAAATGTAGACCGGGCAGGTCTGCCTATTCGCGCAGAATCACTCGTCAAGCGGCCACTTCGATCCTGAAATACGCTGAAACGTTCCCTTCTATGTCAGTCAACAATGTGAAAGCCAGCAGGTGGACGGTAATTCATATGCCTTAATTTTGCACAAATAACCATCCGGAAAATCATTTCTCCATCCTTGTGTAACCCTATATGTTCTAGAGGTATTGTTTGTCTAAGGTATAAGGTAATAAAGAGAGTACACTGCATTGCCACCGAATGATCCTTCTATCATAGAGCACTTGTTCATAACGGCATGTGCGCAATCACCGATCCTTTTCATTTTGCAAAGCTTCTGTAAAATATTATGAAGTGTTTACATTTACAGCTCAGAAAGATGTCACGAAGAGTGGTCATTATCATATGATTTCCTTAACGACTCCTATTATGCGTCGAACATCTACAAAGCGTACTCCTTAAAAAACCCGCATCTCTCACAGTGCCCTGCACGAGTCACCGCGACGTGCGGAGGAAAACCAAGGAGCTGAAGGCGAAGCTGCGGAAACAGCGGGACTTAAACCGGAGGCTGCAAGCAAGGTTGCAGAGGCAGCGTCAAGCCCTAACCCTTGGGGAAGTCGTCCGAAGCGTCCGCTCACACATGTCTCCAGCTGTTGCAGCACTCGTGGAGGCTCAGCTGAGGATGAACAACGTGAGCCGCTTTGTTCGCCGCTGGTCGAGCCAAAACAAATCCTTTGCCCTTGGACTCTACTTCCATAGCCCAAAGGGCTATAGGTACTGTAGGCGACTCCTAAGGCTGCCGTCAGTGCGATCTCTGCAGTTGTGGCTTAAGCGAGTCCCGTTAAGGGTTGGGTTCTTCCCGCAAATCTTCGACCTTATAAAGAGACGAGCGGCTACCTTTTCCATGAGTGACAGAGCCTGTTGCATTGTTTTCCATGAAATGCACATCAAGAGAGAGCTTTCGTACAACCCATCCCATGACAGATTCGAAGGCCTGGAAGAATATGATGGTGTTCAAGGAAATAACCTTTGCAACAAGGCTCTTGTCTTTATGGCTAAAGGTATCCGAACGGCGTGGAAACAACCCCTTGGCTATTTTTTCGCGCATCGGGGGGCACCTGCGAGTGCTTTGAAGGACCTGCTTTTTCAATTCTACAAGTCCCTTTGTGACGCTGGCTTGCAACCAGTGGCTGTGGTCTGTGACCAGGGAAGCCAGAACGTGTCCCTTTTTGCAAGCCTTGTGACTACCGAACAGCCCTATGCAGACATCGACGGGCGGAGGCTCTTTTTCATTTTCGATGCTCCTCACTTGCTTAAGTGCTTGCGAAACATGCTCTTTAAGTATGATTTCAAAATAGGGAATCATCTTGTGAAGAGCCACTACATAAGAGATACTTACGAAAAGGACCGCGCGCGGGAAATTCGTTCCATCCCAAGACTGAGCGACAAGCACTTCAATCTAACATTTGCATCAAAGATGTCTGTAAAGTTGGCCGCACAGGTTTTTAGCAACCACTCTGCAGCTGCGATGTACATGTTGATGACTTTTCAGCAGCTACCCGCCGAAGCAATCCATACTGCACGGTTTGTCGAAAGGGTAGACCGCTTGTTTGACTGCCTCAACAGTTCTCAAAAAGTGGCAAAAACACCTTACGCATCTGCGATGTGCAATGGCTCTGTCCATAGAGAGTTTCTGGAGGAATGCATTGCGCTGTTTGAGAACATGCAAGTAGTTGGGTGCCCGAGGCAACCGCCCTGTGTGCGCGGGTTTTGTTTGACAATGCGGTCTATCCTAATGCTATGCGACCATCTCAGCGTTCATTATGGATTTGCATATCCGCTGACAAGGAGGCTTAATCAAGACGCGCTGGAAAACACCTTCTCGGTTGTGCGTTCCAAATCAGGAGCTAACGCCAACACCACAGCTCGTCAGTTTCAGGCCGCTTTCAGACATCTGTTGGTCAGTAACCTGTTCAAGCTGTCTGAGAGCTCTAATTGCGCCGAGGACATGACATCGATCTTGGCGACCCTCCCCACAGACCTTTCGGCGCCGTCTCCGGCTCTTGATACCGAAAACATAGTCTCGCTTGGGATCGCAGATGACCCTTGCGCTGAAGAACTCTCGGACATTGAGCAAAATAACCTAGTTTATTTTGCGGGTTGGCTTGCGGCAAAATTTTTGAGGTCGCATTCGTGTGTCGGAAAGGCCCAAAATTGTGTTCTCAGGGTCGAAGGTGCGGAGTTAACTGAGGGTAACCAAATTCTCCTTTATTTGAGTGCAAACGGTGCTGCAGAAACGGACTTTGGAGGTCTCTCAGTGCCTTCCTCTCCTTTTGTGTCCTTTGTTGAGGGCTGTGAAAATGTCTTCGAAAACACCATTGGGAGCCTTTTCTCTACGAACAGAGTAGGACATACGCTGTGTATGCATCTTCGCGAGAAGGTCGAAAGGACGCTCACCGTTTGTGATGAGGAAGTTTATGACCACTTGTTTCATCTCTTCGCTCGAGTCAGGCTGCATTGGTTTGCAAGAAAAAGAAATGCTGAGCTTCAATGTGCACAAGTTAAGCATAAAGCTATGCAGCAAGCGCGAAGACTCAGCAACTGAATTTATTTTCTCAATGCATTTTCCAAGCGTGCCAGCCGCCGAGCACCGTAACCCTGCACCACTGAGAGGTGGGTGTCGTGACATGTAGTTGGTGCCTCAGGGGGTGGCGGTGGTTGAGTCCGAGGCCGCCACAGGTGTACGGTCGACAGCAGAGTGGAGCGCCCAGTAAAGTTAATTATAATTGTTGGAGTTTAACGTCCCATAACCACGATATGATTATGAGAGATGCCGTGGTGGAAGGCTCCGGAAATTTCGACCACCTGGGGCTCTTTAACGTACACCTAAGTGTAAGCTCGCGGGCCTCGAGCATTTTCTCCTCTATCGAAAATGCAGTCGCCGTGGCCGGTAGTCGATCCCGCGACCTGCGGTTCAGCAGTCGAGCACCATAACCACTAGACTACCGTAATGGGTCACCTAGTAAAGTGATTCACGGGCCAGCGCATGTGCAGCCACATTCCCTTCGGCGAGTCTCTGGTGGTAGGAACCATGGAGATGGGCCTCATAATATTCGGGGAGGGGAAAGGAGAACTTACGATCTGGGTAGCCTGTTTGCAAACGCTACCATGCATGTCGACAGGTCTCTTGCGAGTTCGTGAGGATGTGGGCTTTGGACTTAGTGCAGATGGCAAGGGCGATTGCTTCTTCTACCATGGCAGCCACTCGGAATATGATATTTTCTGGTCATTAAGAAGGCGAATTGCAGCCAATAAGGCTGCAGCTGTAAAGACGTGCAGTCCTGCACAATCAACATGGAAAGCAGTTGGCTAGTGATCCCATGTTTTTGATAACCATGCCGATTGAAGTGCGCACCAATCGTGTTCGTGAGCGGGGAGAATGATTCTTTGTGAGGATGAGCGGTTGACTATCGATGCGGGAGCGTATGCCATTCGGGGTATCTGGCGATCTTGGACCAAATGCGAAATATTGAGGCTGGTAATGATGTCCCTTACTCTCTGTGATTGAGTTGGACTTGATAGGCAATTCTCTTAGTTTGTAGGGTTTCCTGTGTAGTATTGTGAACTCCTAGGGCATACAGTCGATCGTTTGCAGTAGAGGGTGGGAGTGCCAGGGCGACGTTGTAAGATTAACAGAACGCCCGGACCAGACGCTCGTCCTACGTGTGTTTGAGTGAGATCTGAATTTGAGCGCGTATGCCCCGGATGACATCATGTATCTCACATTTATTCTTGAATGCCTTTATCGGCGAGTGTCGCCATGGTTTATTCCTTTTCTTGCGCTCGTGAGTGCGTGCGAAATCGTTGAATAACGCACATCACGCTTCATGCGCCCCTTTTTTATACGGCACGAATGTCATTAATGGAGAAAAAAGAAAGAAAAAAAAGCGGGGTAACACATGCAAAAAACGACGATCTGAGGCTGCTTATTTAGTCGGGGCTTGCTCGCCTACCTTCTGGAACAATACACACTAGTATTTTTGTCATGTACGTTTTATTGCTAAATATTTACAGCCATTTTAGATCTCTCTGTACGCACCACGTCAGATTAGCAAAGTTGTGCTGGCGCGTTGGCTTGCTTCTTTTCCTGCGACCCTCAGACATAGGTGGTGTAATAAGACTTATAAGATGTTCAAAGCACGCTGCTTTGCTTGGAAAGCGTGTGAATATAACTATATTAACAGCAAAAAAGTTAACCACCCTGAATGTTAACTAGAAACGTTCATACCTAACGACCTGTTGGTGGAAAATGTCAAAATGGTATATATTGGTCGCACTTACACAAGCAAAGTTGTAATTTTTGAGATGTGCCCCTTCAGTTGGCTCCATATTTAGATTGTTAAGGCAATGGATGGCTGGATGGTGAACCTTTATTTAGAGTCCTGAGAGACGCGCGCAGTGGGAATCTCCCACGTTGGCAATAATGCACTAGTTATTTTCTCTTGTTTGAGAGTAGTTCCGCTGTTGAAACTTTCATTGACGCTTGATGCTATGTGTCACGGGTAAGGTCAGTTTATCGGTGGCTAAAGGAGATCATAATGTATTTAGTGTCCGTACGCATGTTGTACTTATCTTTATGCTTGTTGCTGATTTTCTACAGTGTAATAAAGTTGTATTATGTTCATCCAGTAATAAATTGAAATATCATGATTGTGACTAGACGTTATATTTCTTCTCTTAGAACTGAAGCACACAAACCACGCAAGTATTATATGACCTTGATTTATACTTAAGGCACGAGGGCGGCCTGCGTATGTGCGACGCAATTTAACAACGGAGCAGTCGCGTCGGCAGCAATTTATTACGGGGACGGGGGGGGGGGGGGCTGATGGCAGCCAAGTGTGGTCAAGTGTCATTTTGGGCTCTGTATCCCACGGCAGAAAAAAATACAATCAAGGTAATCAACTTATTTCTTTAGTACAGCAAGACAAGAATGCAGCATAAAGCTTCAGAGAAAATGCAAGATTTTTCAGCAACACCAAGGCGATTCATACAGCATGCTATAGTCACGAGTCTCTACTAGTTGAGCCGGCGTTGACTAGGAGCACACTCGACAACTTGCGTCGGATGGCAATGACGTGAGCCCTCAATGATCAAAGGCCTGAAGTGATTTTAAGTCAAATTTCGCGCCAGTGCCACCAAAATGTCGTCACTTATTTATTGAATCTTGCGTCACATCCGGCTTATTTTTTGTTCCGCCGGAAGTGTTCCCTCCTCACACAGATGGCGCTAAGCCCCATGAGCAGCTTAAGAGCCGCCATTTTCTGAACGTATGGGCGTCTATGGAAGCTTCGCTACCAGTTTCCATATACCTTGGTGAACGTGCCTTTACTGGAAAACCACGCATACATGTTCTGATTAACCCGCAGCCCCTTCTAGTGCCGCAGTTTTGTACGCTCGCCGGCGCCGGCTTTCGCGCGTACAACACCGCCACTGAAATCTGCGAGTATTGATTGCTTCGCCGAAAGAGCTGAGCCGTGCAGACACGGATGCAAGAGGAGTTAACCAAAGAAAACAAGCACAACAGTGTACCGTTTTGTTTAGGCGTTTGTGTGTTCTGATAACCGTCTTTTGTGTTCATGCCTGCAAGTGTCAGCACATTTAATCGCGACTCCCTGCCTGCTAGCTCAACTTCTAAGTGCGTTGATTCCCCGACTACTGCAACTGTGGATAGCAGCAGCAAATGCTGCCGCAAACGAACGCTGCTGAAATTTCTTGTGAGCTCCGAATTCTCTATTTACCTCTTATCATGAGATAAACAAAAAAATTCAATACAATGTGTGCTATAGCACCAGCTTCACCAGTAGCGATCATGTTACGAAAACTCACAGGGTCCCTTATCTACCTCAGTCGACTCGAAGGCCACATACCTCTAGTCACTTCTTCCTTTTGTTCTAAGCCGGTGTATTGAACCTTCAGCGTACTCCTGCGAAAGCTTGCTGCAACTTAAGGTGGTTTTGCGACACCTCCAAGATCGGAGGCACTGTAAGCTTTCTGCGCCTCATCTTGTTTCGCACTGCCTCCAGAATCGGCCCACCATTGAGCAAGCAAAGATGTCATGTGATGACGTGCATTATGTGACGTCACAGTGACGTCACTATGGCGGCATGCTAAGTGACGTAGCGGTGACGTCATCATTACGTCAAGTAACGTGATGTCGGAGTGACGTCACGATGACGTGAGGACTACGTCGCGTTGTTTGACATCAGCGTGACGTGTTGATGATGACAGAAATGCAGCAGTACTGAAAGTTGGGCTAGTTAGTGATAGATAATGGGCAAAAAAACAGCGCGCAGACGGACGGGACGAACAGCGCTTGTTCAGGGCTTGTTCTGTGTATCCCTTTCTTCGTCCCGTCCCTCTGCGCGCTGTTTTTTGCCCATTATGTATTACAAACTAGCCCAACTTTCAATCCTTCTGCAGTTTATTTCTTGTACAAGGGCTTTTTTTCCTCGTCCTAACGTATGTTTTCAAGACCCAGCCTTCTTGGTGGCAAGAAAAGCCACATGTGAGTGTCGTGCAAGGGTGTTTTCTTGGCACTTACGCCATGGGACATGCCCAGAGGAACTATTGGCCATGTGTGGGTGGATTCGCCCATCGGTGGGACACACAAAAAGGATGTGCCGAATCTGGCGATCTGACTTATGGAGCCTGAGAACAGGTCCTGCGGGCAAGGTCTTGAACCTTGCTGGCGTAACGATACCGGAACAGCACCTGGAAATCCTCAAGCTCGGCCCAAAATTTTGCGCAGAACCGAGGCTCAGCACCGTTGAAAAGGTAGCCTTGGCGAGAACTATTTCTAAACATGGAACGGACGATGAGAGGTCGTGGTGTGTGTCTGAATGTGGAGATGTCATTATGCGTAGTCTTAAAGAGAAAGATAAGAGAAGTATAGGGCTAGTTCCTCTTGCTAATTCCTTGAGAGAAAAGAAGTTAAAGCTGATGACAGCGTACAAGGAAGGCTTTCTTTTGCTCTTGACCGAGGGACAGTTTTCCGACAAGGCCTCTGCAGCGCTAATGAAAAACTTCCGGTTAGCGGCAGGAGAGCTGAAAAAGGTTAAGGAAAGAGCAAAAGGCTTTTTGCAGGAATTGAACCTGGAACGCCTGTCTAGAAGTGTAGCGAAAGCTCAGGGGTTATTGTTGGAACCATTTTTCTCGATTAAGACCCACAAAACGGAGCAGCCTTTTCGCACTATCGTCTCTAAGAATGGCACGTAGCACGTAGTTGTTTCAACCTTTCTGCAGAAGCAACTAAAAAATTAGTAGTGCAAGATCCCTTCATAACAAGGAACTCGGAGGTAATTGTTGAAGATTTACACCATGGAAAGTTTGAAGGATGTACTGCATTCAGTCTTGATGTTGTAGATTTATACTATTCCCTTCCACAGCGGGAGCTAATGAATTGCGTGAAGGACAAGTCATGATTTGAAATGGAAACGATGTCGGAGGGAAGGTGGTTCCAGTCGCTGGACGTGCGTGCGACAAATGAATGATAGAAAGTGTTAGTGCGGCAGCTAATGACGTGCACCTTATGGTGATGATCTAAACGATATGAGCCATAAGATGGGGTCGTAACGAACTGAGGTTTCAAAATTGGATGATTGAAAATCTTGTGAAAAAGTATGAGGCGAGATGCTTTGCGACGCGATTCAAGTAACTGCAAGGAAAGGGTGCGTTTCATTGATGTGAATCTGCTAATGCGATGGTATTTATGTAATATGAAGCCTGCTGCGTTATTCTGTACCATTTCAAGCGAGTGAGTTAAGTTCAGTTCAAAAGGGTCTCAGACGGAGCATGCGTATTCTATTATTGGACGAACTAATATGTTATACATTGTTAGTTTCACGGCTTGAGGGGCGCGAATAAAGTTGCGTCGTAGGTATCCTAGCGTACAGTTGCTATTGTTAATAACGTAGTTAATGTGATGTTTCCAGCTCAAGTCAGATTATATGTGAATCCCGAAATATTTATACGAAGTAACAGTATCTAGAGTAGCGATATTTAGAGTGCAGTTAGCAGGAGGTTTGGTAGTACGTGAAATGCGTAAAACTTTACATTTGTTAGTGTTGAGATCCATGTGCCAAGTTGTGCATTAGCTAGCAATATTAGTAATGTTAGTTTGCAAGGAACTAGTGTCGAAGTCACTTGACATTCCACGGTATACAACGCAGTCGTCTGAAAAAAGGTGAATGGAAGAAGTTACAACATCGGGTAAATCGTTAATATACACAGGGAAAAGTAAAGGGCCCAACACAGAGCCCTGGGGCACACCAAAAGTAGCCGGAGAAGAGGGTGAGCAGTAATTATTGGCAATAACGTACTGCGAGCGATTAGTTAGAAAAACTCGATCCAATGCCGCCATCAATATTAAGGGTCCTAAGCTTGTAAAGTAGTAGGGGATGATTAATCTTGTCAAAGGCCTTCGAAAAATCTAAAAAAATGCAATCAACCCATGAACCCCGATCTAGAATGGAATGTAAGGAATGGGTAAAACAGAGCAACGGACTTTTGCATGAGAATGATTTTCTAAATCCATGCTGCGACATGTTAAAGAACGAGTTTGATTCGAGAAAGGTGACCAAGTTAGAGAAGATGATATGCTCCAAAAGTTTACATGGTATACAAGTGAGTGAAATAGATCGGTAATTCGTGACTGAATGCTTGTTTCCTGACTTATGTAGTGGAACCACCTTCGCCTCTTTCCAAGCGGATGGCGCCACACCTTCATCCAAAGACTCTTGAAATACTTTGCACAAGGAAAGGGACGAGGTATGTTTAGTTTCTTTAAGAAATCGTCCAATTATATTGTCTACGCCAGAAGCAGAGCACACTCGGAGTGATTCAATTAACTTCACAACGCCATGAGATTCTCAGGCGTTGTCGTAAGAATCAAGCCTCTTAGACTAATTTTTCACAGTCACTGCACTGGGGGTGCACATGGACAATGTGTTGACTCCAGATTGGGAAGACAGCACGGACAAACTACTCGAATCTTCTCAGGGGTGATCATCGCGTGCGCTGGTGTCCTTTGAGCTGAAGCTTGATGTTGGCTCATGTTTTGCCTTATGTCTTCTCAGTCCTTCCATCGTCACAAACACTTTGCCGCAGCTGCACTTGAAATTTGCTTTCGTCCCGTGGGCCACCATACGGTGCTTTGTTAACGCGGAAAGGCGTGCAAAGGCCGCCTCACACGTATTGCACTTGTACGCGCCCTTCGCCTCATGGCAGCGTCTTTCGTGGCGTACTAAGTTGTCGTGGCGAGTGAACCGGATGCTGCAGTTGGTGCATTCGTATGGCCATTCACAGTGATGACTCTCGAAAACGTGGTCTGTGAGGCTTTTGTGGGTGTCGCAAAACGAGTTACAAAAGCGGCAGGCGTGCTTTTGGCGTTCGTCCAGCTCTGCTGGGGAGCCGGCTGCTCTGTTGATTTCAGACAATCCGCCCTGCAAACAAAGTATTTGGAGATTGAGCCGTGTATATATATACATACAACATTCCATTAAAGAACAATTAGCGAGGAAGACGCAGAACACCATTTACCAATCCGTAAGGGTTAATTAAGTTGACCATTAAACTGCTGCATGGTGGGGATTGCGTTTTTTCATTGAAATGAAATTTCCATAAGGTCATTTGCAAGGCACTGTGTGCTCGTGCAGTATGCCAAATCTAAGGCAGTTTGGCGTAAAATGAATCACCAATTCGTATCTTTACTGACCCTCTGAGCGTTATTGGCGTGTTCGGCTTTCCCCTAGAGATTTTAAGGAGTCAATCTTTACTAGTTTACTAGTTTACTAGTTCACGTAGTCTACAACGTAATAACTGAGGAAAGAAATGACCAGGGCAAGTAATTACATTTTTATTGAAGACATTCTATATGCTCCTCTTGAGCTCTAACATATGCTCTGCCTGATTAGCGCCGTTCTGGCTGGTATTACGCAATACGGCATCGCATGCATGTCTTTCATCAAATAAATCAGATAAACTGTAGAGTGATCTAAATTTGAGCTAGGTGGTTATAAAAGAGATCCAGACAAGACACACACTGTGTGTGTTCTTTTGATCTCTTCTCTTGTGTCTTGTGATGGATTATCTGGGGTCGAATGTTGATAAGTTGCCTTGAACGTAAACGATAACTGATCGCCTTGACGCCTAAAGTGCTGGACATATGGTGCGATTTCGGATGCGATTCGCCCTACGGCTGTTCGCGCCAACAGCCGCATCCGACAGACGTCCAACAGCTTCCAACAGCATGCATAGACGATCCGCACGCCGCACGAGCATCCAACTTGCTGAATGTAGCCGCGCGGCTGCCGCGTCGGTCAGACGGCCGCAGCCAATGGCAGCGCGAGAGACGTCTGACGTCGCGCCTCTGGTGGTGCGTTTGTTGCTTGTTTGGTTGTCTGCGCCTTTGTTGTCGAAGCTCGGATGGCACCGATCATGAAAAACGTTGCTTAAAACTTTCTGACATCAAATAACTCATAATTGAATAAAGTTACGTTTGCAGTGTGCCATTTGTGCAAGGCGGCGCCCGTTTGCGAACCACTAGCGAGACGTAGAGCCGTAATGGAAGGCCACTTCACAGAAAAACAGCGGCACCGGCCGTCTCGGCGAACCGGCCCGCTTCGCTTCCACCTTCGCGAATGAAGAGGATAACGATGTCTTCCGAGCGTGCAAGCCGAGGTGCCGTGCGTGCGCGGAGCGTGTACGCTGACTGCTCGTTCGCCCCATGTGTCCTGAATCGCCGTATGCCGCGTGCGGCGTCTCACGTCGGATCGGATGCCGAATCGTAAAATGTGTTTAGCGCTTAAAACGGAGCTCCGCGGTTTTTGCCGTGCATGACTGTGTGATTCAAGGATGTCATTTTGCACGCACTCGAACAAACATATCTGCTGCCTACATGGATCGTACCCACGGTGGAAAAGTCATGCACTTATTCGTTCCAGTGTCCAAGGGATTGCGCCATGACACTGCAAACCAAGACGCGGTGTCATGGTGCAATCTCCTGGGCAACGATGCATACGACCACTCAATTACACAGATCTCGCTGTTTGGGATGTCGTGCGAGAACTGTATAGGCTGTAGTTTAAAGCACTGACAGGCAGATTGAAGTTTGCATTCTTTACCTGTTTAAGCACGCTGACTGCTCGTTCGCCCCATGTGTCCTGAATCGCCGTATGCCGCGTGCGGCGTCTCACGTCGGATCGGATGCCGAATCGTAAAATGTGTTTAGCGCTTAATACGGAGCTCCGCGGTTTTTGCCGTGCATGCCTGTGTGATTCAAGGATGTCATTTTGCACGCACTCGAACAAACATATCTGCTGCCTACATGGATCGTACCCACGGTGGAAAAGTCATGCACATATTCGTTCCAGTGTCCAAGGGATTGCGCCATGACACTGCAAACCAAGACGCGGTGTCATGGTGCAATCTCCTGGGCAACGATGCATACGACCACTCAATTACACAGATCTCGCTGTTTGGGATGTCGTGCGAGAACTGTATAGGCTGTAGTTTAAAGCACTGACAGGCAGATTGAAGTTTGCATTCTTTACCTGTTTAAGCACGCTGACTGCTCGTTCGCCCCATGTGTCCTGAATCGCCGTATGCCGCGTGCGGCGTCTCACGTCGGATCGGATGCCGAATCGTAAAATGTGTTTAGCGCTTAAAACGGAGCTCCGCGGTTTTTGCCGTGCATGACTGTGTGATTCAAGGATGTCATTTTGCACGCACTCGAACAAACATATCTGCTGCCTACATGGATCGTACCCACGGTGGAAAAGTCATGCACTTATTCGTTCCAGTGTCCAAGGGATTGCGCCATGACACTGCAAACCAAGACGCGGTGTCATGGTGCAATCTCTTGGGCAACGATGCATACGACCACTCAATTAAACAGATCTCGCTGTTTGGGATGTCGTGCGAGAACTGTATAGGCTGTGGTTTAAAGCACTGACAGGCAGATTGAAGTTTGCATTCTTTACCTGTTTAAAGCAACGTTTATTAACCATAGCTGACGACAATGCCTATTTTGCCGCTATTATCCTATGGTGTTTACAAGGCAAGCGACTAGATATCCTTCAAACAAGAACTCCAAACCTATTTGATGTTGCTCTGTATTGGCCTCGAGGAGTTACGGAGTCGCCCTCTATCGGACGCGCCTCGATTGCGTGCTAGGCAGGATGCCGCCGGCGCGCTCCCCATAGGTTTTGCTGTCGGCGCTCTACAAAAACACCTCGCGGAAGCCCTCCAGGGCATTTCTGTAAGTACTTTCGAAATTAACTGTGTTCTTTACTGTCAAGATAATCATTTTCGACGAGCTGAAAGCACAAGATAGTCTACAGTCGCTGTCTCTTCGCAGAAAACCGAGCACCCGCGCTGTCACCGCGTTGGAGACCCCTGAATCGGCTTCTTGCGTGAACGGTAGTCACTCGCTGAGTGCAAACTATGGGAAATATCTCGTTACAGTAGACTGCCTGTATAACCAAACGGAGCATAACAGAAAGAAGCCTCAAGCCAGCGATCGCACGGGTTCGCGACGACGGACGGTGCCTCTACATGTATGAGCGTCTGCATGTATGTTCTTACTGATGGTTTCGCTTTTCCTACGAGCGCGTTTTGGCACCGCGCTGTGAACTTTAGGCCGCAAAACATGAGAATTTGTTAGTAAACAAACAACTACTGTTGCGCGGACGCTATCAGAGCAGTTCAAAAACAATTTCCTTACAACTGCGGCTTCGGTGCGCATGACAACTTTGTGATCTGCCGTCCCGACGATTCAGTGTATTTTTTTTCTTTTTCGGTCTAAATTCGGGTACGTTTCAATGTCATTTGACAAGTTGTCTCGCACTGCGTATTGATCGGTCTTCTCAGCGGGCATATGCCGCTGCTTCTGTTTCTTTATTCAGCACATTCGTTTCGTTTGGTGCTCACACAAAACGTGAGCAAATGCGACGCCTTTTTTAATGCTCCTTATTATCGTTCCATTTGCATTCCAGTGAACTTGCCGCTCTCTGTGATCAACAAATTCATAGACCAAAGCTTCACCACTTCGAGATTGCTGGTGGAAGGAGAACCAGTCTACGAGACCGAGCATGTAGTAGCATGCAACGCCAAGGAAAAGAAAGAAAAAAATGGCCGCGTATCTGCGTGCGTCGCTGCAAATGTCGTGAAAAGACGATAGAGGAGCAGGCCCGACGCAGTAACAAAAGTCTTCGTCGCGGAAGTGCTTGCTGCACACAAGACTCGTAGCGGATGGCTACTTGCCGGTTCTTAGCTTTACAACCCATGCTTCACGCTGTTTCTTGTCGCGCGGTTACCAGTGCAGGCTGACACTGGGCTCCTTTGCGTAAGCGCGGCGCTGAGGCACCGAGCGGTAGAGCCCCATGTTCGTCGCCTTCGGAGGCAGCCACTCTATTACAATGGTTTCAATTGAGTAGAAAATGAGAGAAAACTTCCGAATTTGAACAGACCGCAGCGCATGTGGGACTTGAAACTCGTTTTCAAAGCACGCGGCAGTGCGCCACAAGCAGCCGACGCGGCCGCGGAGACCACGTGATCCTGCCAAGTACGTCACGCCGACGGTGGCGCCGGCGCTTCCAGTGGTGGGCCTCGAGGCCAATAGCCACACATGCAGGTTAGGTTTTCCTGCGATCACCAAGGCCGTTCGGTATACTATCTGTTAATTGTTGCTCCTGTGTTGATCAAGCCGTCGCTCTGATTTCGATGTGGTGAAGGACACCACATCGGTCACCATCGCGTCGGTCGCTGCGATCGCATGCAAATTCACGTGAAATTTGCGCAGTAACTGAGTTCACAGCGAGTTCGACCTGAAATCGTTCTTAAAAGAGACTAAAATTGGCGCCATTTTCTGCAAACTACGCGGGAGCGTTTTGTCGAAGTGCACCTCGCATACAGCGGACTGTCAATCTGCTTGTAAGAACGGGGATCACCCTCCGCCACTGTGCCGAGACAGCCTCGTCATTCGGCAAGCCAGATAGCGACAGGTTCTTTTCAAAAGACTGCTACTAATTACACGACAACCACTTTTTTTCGGGCCATGAATACACATATAGAGTTTCCGGAGCACAGAAAGAAACGCCCACAACTTCCTACAGGTCATTGCGGACAGAGTCACTGAAGGAGCAGAGCCGGCATGACTTGCACTAAGGTAGCAGTCTGGGCTCGATGTGACATCACACAGGGTGAATGTGCAGAAGCCGAGGACATAAAAGATACTTGACTGACACGAGGGCTGACTTACAATATTTTATCTGGAAACAGGCAACCACATATATGGCTGAAAACCCGTGAGACAACACGTGTGCGCCGTCCACACACAATTCCTAAACACAGCTCTTTCCTAGAAAGATTAATTGAGGGTTTCGGAACACAGGGTCACCTTACCTATCAATCAATTCCGCCTCAATAATCTCGCGTGTTATTTGATTTCCACTTCTTCTCACAACTCAACACTCATTGTAAACGGGATCATACGTGGTGATTACAGTACAAGATCTAAAGTGTGCATCTAAAACCCTTACACGCTGTAACGATGCTCCCGGAGCCTATCATTAAGGCATCGTCCACTTTGACCAACATAATTGTTACCACGAGTCAAAATCACATTCTATACTGCATCTTTTGCGCAGTCAACGAAAGCGGTTTGTTGCTTTTACTGCACTCAGTCTTCTTGGGGGCACACGGCCTAATAAATCTGCACAAACATCGCAGTTTATCGGGTGCAGAAAAACTTTAACGATGGCACGTTTAGCGATGCGTTTAAGACGAGTGCGGGCAAGTACATGCGGGGTATCCCTCGCATGTACTCGTTAATGCTGCCGAAGGCCTTCTGAATCGCATGTTAGCGCAAACAATCACTTCACCGCCCACGAATAATATAGTAGCAGTTATTCCGTACATTCACGAGTTTTCACATTGGTAAACGCATCGGTGAACGTGCCAGGGGTAAAGTCATTTTTTTTTTGCTCCCAACAAACTGCGACCTTCGTGCAGATTGACTAGCGCGTGTGCCCCACAAGAAGAGTGTGCTCCGTAACTTTTAGCTCCAACGAGTTCGCAGCGCACGAGGACTGAGGAAAGCAAAATAAAATAAAAGGGGAGAAAAAGCGAAGAGCAGACGCGGCATGAGGACTAGGTATTTCGGCGCACACTGCCTTGAGAAGCCTGCATAGACGTGCCTGTTGGGGCCTTTGTGCCGATCGAGTAGTCTATGAATGAATAAACTTTAATAAAAGTCCGGGCGAGGAGGGGGGAAGAGGGGATTAACCCCTGTCCCGTCCGGGACAGGGCTTATGGCGTCAGGTGACGGCTTGAGGCAAATATTTTCCTCGGACGTGCGCAGCCGCATTTGTGGCACCGCTTACACACGTTTGTACACGTAAATAATCACTTTCGTCTATCTGCAACACTGACATGCCAATGTTGATCGATCGTGCTCTCTCGCGCGTGTGCGACGTCGACCGTCTGTTTTAAAATCACGGTGTAAGAATATTCAGGTGTTGACACTGCACTCGCCTAAGCGGCCAGAAAATGTCCGGTCGTCGGTCCGTTGAGCGGTGCGCCATCTAATGGCTTGAAGCGGAGGGCGCCCGCGAGTAGCCGAATCACGGTGGTGCTACGTCATCGCCGCCGCGCTCGCCGTGCCCTTTCCTGTTGCTCTCTCAATTTTGCCCCTCGACGCCGCTTGGCGGATGCACATTATCCAGCAAAATGGCACAAATAATGGACGTTATCAGCAGCATGCGCGTTGATATGGAGACGGCTGCCCCGCTTTTCGTAGCGCCCACCAAGACGGCGCCGATGAAACTGCAAGTCATCTGATAAGAACCCGAACATTATCTGGACGCGCGTGGATTGCGGTTTCCCATGCGTTGGGGGAAGAGTGTCATCACCTGAGTATATTCTTACACCGTATTTAAAATGCATATATCGTAATATTCTTCTGCAAGTCCAGCTTATGTTGCAGGTGAGCAACAAAATTGCACGGAGAAATAAGGACTGAGGTTGAAGATCGCTTGTGTGGGCGCCGGTAATTTGCGAACCGAAGCGCAGTGCCGATCTTGTTGACCACAAAGGTCACGTCGGTGCTTTCTTTTTCTTTGTTCAGATACCCGATACATTCAATTATATTTAGTGTTACTTGGTTCCCGGCATTGTCATGGCCTCCTCCATGCCTGAACAGCGCACGAAGCATTGGGAAATCATTGGAGAACGAAGATAAAAAATCCAGCACATAGCGTCTGAAAGGATGCGATATGCAACTGATTTCGCCTTCGCACCCAGCAAAACATGGCGCATAGTCTCCGAGATCACGCGCCGACGGGTTTCCCGCCGGTGGGCAATCTCGGAGGTCATGCATGGCGGATCGAGTTTACGGGCTTGTCGGCAGATGGCACTGTACATTTTGAGTATTTCCTATTGTAGCGAAGAAGAACGCTCTGATGGGCCCGTATTCTCAAACGATCGCGAAATGTGATAGCATCGCGTTTGGGACGTAGAACCTGATGTGTTCAATAAGTGAAGAAACATTTGCCTAGGACGACATTGTTGCACTGACCGTTGGTGTCAGGAATGTCTCGCAACGTAGCAGTGAGCGTACCGTACGAGCGCAAAGCAACCCGAGTGCGACGTTTTCGAGTGTATGCTGGCTTCTACGCAGTCGCCAGGCATGGCTGTGGCAACCTAAAATATCGGGAATGTTGAAAGTGCTTACAGCGTTTCTAGTGCAATTGTTTAATACACAGTATAATATTTAAAGAATACAACGTTGTGTGAAATGTATTTTTGTTAAGAGTTTAACATGGCGTACTCGGAGAGTTCAGCTGTAAAGTGCCGCCGCAGCGACATCGTCTCAACATCTCAAACATGTTGCCGGCGCACGATAAACCACGCGAGCATCGCACAGTTCACGTTCCTGGAACGTTCAAGCGAAGAAAAAACACGCGGTGGCAAAAAATGAGCACTGAAAACACCCCAAGGTAATTTTGGCTGAAAGCTTTGGCGTAAAAATTCTGCGCACATCCACCGGAGATTGAATACTATAAGCTACCGTCTATGCAAATGAAACACTTGAATTAACCTCGAACCAACGGTGATAAGGTGTGTTCGTTTATTCCAGGCATGTCAGGAGCGCCGTAGAGCACCGTCACGTCGACGGAAATACTAGATGGCGGACTCACTTTTCCGGTTTTGCTCAATAGCCAACCAGCGCTCAGCAAAGGCGATACTTTTGCAATTGTCGCCTTTTGCAATCGTTTGAGAATATGGCCCCTGAAGTGGAAGATCCTCGCCAGCGCTGTCTAATGGGGGTGCTTGTGCTGCACATTTGGAGAACACCTCGCATGGAGGGCTTCTGCGAGGTGTTTTTGTAGAGCGTCGACAGCAAAACCTATGGGGAGTGCGCCGGCGGTATCCTACCTAGCACGCAAACGAGGCGCGCCCGATAGAGGGCGACTCCGTAACTCCTCGCGGCCAATATGACTTTTATTTGAGATTATATAATCGTAAGCGAAATCACAACGTACACACACATGTGTCACAGATGTTTTGTCGGGTATAAACATTAGGTATGTGCCGTGAGCACGGACTCCACACAACGGACCAGCCTAGACCCTAAGGTGCTTCGCCCCTAAAACTTCTGTAAGGTTCAGGAGCTATTCGCCTGATTCGCCACCGATGGCGGCGTTGCGAACGGCTCTCCGGTGACGCAAAGGCGGGGATTCGGCTTTTATCTTCTGCTAGGCTGTGGCTAGAGCTGCAGCATTTTCGTTATATTTCGCTCTCGTCGCACGGCGTTCCTCGACGCTGTATTTTCTTCTATATTTCTTTAAATGGCCGCTAGCATTACATGAGGTTAAGAAACGTGAACATTTAACGTATCTTCTATATACCCAGAGCCATCGCGGTCAGGATCATGCCACTGAGTTCGTAGCGTCACTCACTGGACTGGATGGCGTTGAAATAGCTTACGTGAAAGCGCGAACGTCCCGCCAAGCTAGTTAAAGAGAGTCTGCGCTGCTTTGCAAGCGAAGCGCGATCAATTTTACGGTTTATTCGCAAAAGTTAGCGCTTTGTAAACAGAATTGAACGAAAGTTGACACTCCACTCCCAATTGTAGTCACGTACAGTACGAAAGACGCTTTCCGCAAAAATAGAATTAATAACTTCATCGACCAGCGCGTATTTGCGGACAACTAGCGTAGTTTGGGCGAGTTGGATGCGCATTAAAACTTGTTACACGTACTATCGGCTCTGAATGAAACGCCAGCATTGGTACAGTTCGCACCCTTATGATTAGAGATAGATACGCTCATGCTGTTTGCCGCTCGTCAGCCAGATTCATGCTTTCGATTGCGCAGTGCTGCCTAATAGGGTGTGCGTGCATGTTGAGACGTCCCCGGCTACCGACCACAAAATAGAAAGAAGGCCACTCAGTCCATTTCCCTGGTTCCCTCTCGGCTCTATGTCTCAACAACTTTCTACACACAGGCATTCGTGCTGGGGCCGGGAAGTGAGAGACGCTACGACTTGTTCTTAATTACTGACTCATTTAGATTGATAGGAATTGCAAGTGGCGTACATACATGCTGCCCGCCCACATGCAACCACCGCTACACAAAATTATAACACATGAATAAAACACTCGTGGCGTGCGACACAGGACGCATAAGCAAAATAACTGCTACAACACAATGGCGCGAACAATCAAGGGTATTGAGTTCTTAAAGAAAGCATAGCGCAGGAACAGGACTCAGCAAAGTTAACACCGGAGGACACACACAATGAAGTTATTAGTTAATATAACCGCGCAATTTCTCAACGCGCCACCTCCCTTCCCGCAAAGCTCGTCTAATAAAAGATGAAGTTCGTCTCACGAAAGGTCCATGTTGTCGGAGGCCTCGGAGCTGGCTGTTCGAGTTGGGGCTCGGGGCTCATTCCTGGGGTTGCTGTCCAATTCTTCTCCTCGGTCGTGGCGTTGGACTTCTTTGTGCTCCGGGCGCCTAAAAATTCAATTTTCTCGGGGCTTCGAGCGACCGAACTTTCTCAGGGGATTCCTCTCGAGCTGCCCTAAAACGTCCAGCTAGCTATTCGCGACTCTCTTGATCTCTCTCCTTGCATCGTTGCCTCGCAGCCGCTTTTCTTGAGTTCCGACTCCGCCCTTCCGTGGCACCTAACCAATTGTCACTGTTGATGCGACATACACCGCCCTTCCGTGGCACCTAACCAATTGTCATTGTTGATGGGATCTTGCTGTCGGCCGGTGCGGGTCAGTCTCGACGACTGCCCCCGCAGCCCACATCAGTGAAAAGCCCTCTCTTAACCAAAGTAGAGCAAGAAAATGTGCAAGCTCCAAATTAAGAGAGCGAAATGGGCGAGTTGTCGGATGACGCGTGAATTATGGCCGACTAGGAATTCCAACGCTCACACAAAGCGCGCCGTCTCTAATGGCCGATGCGCAGTGTTTCGAGCGCTGCGTTGAAAAGCCTCTGGTCGCCCATGTCCACGCCGATGTCCACGTCGGGTTTCGACGCCTCCAACCCGGTGTCTCTCGCACAATTCTCCGCCGTCGCCGCTTCTTCTTCCTTGAACGCCGCATGCGGTCGTCCGCGGAGAACGTGACAATGAGCCCAGGAGTCGCGGAGGCTGACGGAATGTCAGGCCTGGCTTAGCTCGGGGACCACAGCAGAGTTGTATGAATGGAACCGAACAGGGCGCTCCGCTGCCCCACAAGCCATAAAATTGAAGGGTGCGCACCAGGGGCGCTGCCAGAAATTTTTTTCGGGGGGGGGGGGGTTCAACCATACTTTATGTATGTTCGTGCGTGCGTTTGTATGTGTGCGTGTATATAATACGCAAGCAAAACTGAAAAATTTCGGGGGGGTTTGAACCCCCCCCCAACCCCCCCTGGCTACGCCCCTGGTGCGCACGGCCTATTGTCGCTGCAGTGGCCGTACACAAAAGAAGCTGTCACCCGATACCGGCGCTTCCGCGGTGGACCCGCGAGGACCATCGACAGAATTCTTCCAGGAACTCCGCTCCGAAATGCGCATTCGTTACCACGGGGTCTTCTATTTGCTGACGCTTGGGTTGAAGGAATGGACGTAAACATCTTGAGATGCCTGAGGTCCAGTCAGCGCTTTCGGGAACGTCACAATGTCAATGGTGATGAAAGGACGGCGCACATTATACAGTTCCTAACGCTTGGGGAACGCGCCCCGCTCTTCGTGATTCATTTCTAGAACACCGACAATACATATTGGTAAACAGTAGGAAAAATCGGCGAATATATGTCCAAGAAGGGGAGAAACAGAGCTCTTTCCCACCATTATTTTGGCCCCTTTGGCTGGTTATTGTTATTCTTTACCGCGCTGTAACAACATTGAATATTTTACGGTGAAAGCTTTGAATTCCTGATCAAACGCGAAAATTCACCGTCGGCGTCTCTAGTCGGCAGCGTCAACACGAGTGATGCAAATATCATCACACGATGACGTCACTTTATGACGTCCTCATGACATCACAGACCGCCAATATTTGTGACGCCATAACGTCACATCACATGATGACGTCATCACATGACGGTGTTATGAGCCACCGTTAATTGAGTCTACTACTATTCTACTACGCTGTAGTTATGTCTGTTGGCGACATTTCCAGCTCGGGAAGCTCACCAACGGCACAGGACGTTGGGATATCGCCACGCGGTGAAGATAATTTTCAAGACTTCACGACAGATGATGTCATAGGCAATTTTGCAAATGACAATGGCATTTCTTCACAGGCAGCCAGTGTTGTTGACGGTGCGACGTTGGGTTCTGGTTCCCAGTCCATTGGTGTGGACATTGCGCTGTTGCGTTTATGGACTCAGGTCGTGGGTCACCAGAATAAGATAGAACACATTCTTTTTGATGATAAGACAAAGGTATCTAATAGCATCAGAGCGCAGGTCATCACTGAGCTGAACGCCATCGTCAAGGCCAGTGCGGAATTCCAGGCGGCTGCGGCTTGGCGAGACGGTGTTGTTCAGGAGTTGCGTCGACAGCTCGACGACGCCAGAAGGGAAGCTATGGACCTCAGGATGCGCTTGGCTGCTGGCGCCTCCGTGCCTCCGGTCCGGTCCTTCGCGACTGTCGTGGCTTCGGCCGCGGTCCCTGGTGGGCCGGCAATGGTCGCTTCGGATGTCGTGGACCGGGGTCTCGGGGAACCTTACTCTTCTACTGTGACTGGGCCCCCTGTACAGCCAACACCTTTGCACGACCACATTGCGTTCATCACGCCAATCGGTGAGTCGCTTTCTCCTGCGAAGGATGTTCTTTCACTATTAAAGAACAACATCGACCCGACACAAGCTGGGATAGGACAGGTCACGTTAAGATCCACCAGACTTGGAGTAACGGTCTTAGCTAAAAATAAATCATCCGTAGATAACTTGAAGAAGGCAGTAGACCAATGTCAGGCGACTAAAAATACAATAGTTGTACGTGTTCCCCAAAAACGTCGTCCACACGTTAAGTTGGTTGGAGTCGATCCGGATATCAAGCCAGGTAGTCTCATAGAAGCTATAGTGAACAGGAACCCTGACTTACACTTGGACGTAGATACGGTAAAGTTGAGGACCTCGTTCAAAGAACGTAGTGGCAACTTTACTCACGTGCTCGAGGTTTCGCCACAGGATTATAACAACTTAATGAATAAGCAGCAACTTTGCATTGGCTGGACTTCCGTTCGGGTATATGAGGATCTGCACGTTCCGTTATGCACGCATTGCGCTACGTAAGGACACACGCGCCGATTCTGCCCTGTCAGGGAAGATACCTCTCGTGCAGTTTGCACAAAATGCGCAGGCTCACATTCGACACAGACTTGTACAATCAGGATGGGGGAACCGGGTCTTTGTTGTGCGCCGTGTAGAGGTGTAGGTGCGGACGCAGAGGGACACCCAGCTGGTTTTCGAACATGTCCAGTGTTGGTAGACAGAGTGGCACGCTTAAGAGCGCGCACTGACTACGGCGGCGAATAGGAAATCGTGTTGCTGCGCTTCCAATTTCGTCTTGGGGCGTGGCAACGTTTTTCTTTTCTTTTTTAATTTTCCTCTTTTTAACGACATCCGGCATAAGGGCGTTGTGCCGGATTTCGTTTTTGCTCTATTTTATTTTTTCACCCTTTCATCGGCCATATTTCTCGCCATGGATTATTGCGCTCTCTGACATTTCCTCTGATAAGGAGGGCTTTACTGATAGCTGATAGTACTCTCAGATCTACCGGCACATACCTATTTAGGGCTTCCCTTGCTAAATATAGTGGGTTCATCCCTCCACTTTGTATGTTTATGAGCTGCCATCTATCGGCAATTTTTGCCAATCTTCTGGCGGGTATGTGCCGCTCCCTCACTAGATGGCATAAGATTAGTGCTCCTTGCCTTGGCACATACGTTCGTAACATCATTAATACAACACGTAGTGGGTTTGTGCTTAATGATAGTTTGGTAAATGGCTGCCATTTCTTATTGGACTTAAGTAACTTACTGGGTATGTACCGCCATAGCATTACAAGACACGACGATCCTTATGGCAAGACAATTCTAAATTTTTTGCGCCTTGGTTACATTGGCATTTACACCGGCTTCTCTAAATTTATTAAAAGTACGATTTGGCAGACCTATTCTTTTTACTTCAAAATGGCTTTAACTAAAAATTTAACATTCATACAAACTAATTTGGACCATTCTAAATCGGCAACCGAGGCGTTTGTAGATTTTGTTATAAACGAAAAAGTAGCTTTCGCGATAGCCTGTGATCTACACACGCGAAACAATAACATCCCGGCTATACCAATTAGGTCTTACAAATTTGCCGCATTAGAAAATCCGAGGGTAGTGATATTTGGACAGGATTCGAACTATGATTGCTTCCCATTACTAATTACACCTTACGTTGGAGGGTTGCCATAAGTGTCGTAAAAGCGTCGGCGTCGCTCATAGCATCACGTTAATCAAGCCATAAATAGCTCTGCGATGCGCGCCTGCGTCACCGCGTTCCCCGCCTAAGCGCTCGCCCGTAGAAAAATTGCGGCCGGGCTACCGGGGCGGCACGACGCGCTTTGCGTTTCCCTCTAGTGCGGCCGTGGTGTTCAATCACATTTTAACATGCCGCAGGATGGCGACAAATTTCTGCGTCCAATATGCGACGCTGTTCTGGCTATCACAAGTTCTCTGATTACGCTTTCACCGTTAACTACTACGGCTAGCACACGGGTTTGTTTATTCATTTCACATGGACATTAGTCGCCGGGATGGACATGTACCACCAAGCATCAAGTGGGTGCATCCACGTTTAACGGTGCTATAGCTGCCAGATATCAATAAACATTGTGCAAACTCTCTTACATCAATGTACAGTAAACATTCGGTTACTTCTGTAAGGGCACGTTTTACTTTCGTGTTATTCCGATTCCTATGACGGAGGGATCAACCATGTTTTTGTGACATTTCTATAACTGCAGGCAATGTAACTGGGGCTACAGCAAGTGCGCGTTCGCCACCTCAGAGCAAATGGTCAGCGTCCAGGTCGCTCTCGTTGCTTACAAAGACGGACACACGTACGGTTCCAGCAGTCATGATCATGACAGTTCATGCACAAAATAAACTAGTTTGTTTATGTATGCCTTGTACTTTTCAGCAACTATATTTATGCCTATGGGAAATCTTTCAACTAAGGCATTTAATAAAGTTGATACCACCACCACCACTAAGGCATTTAGAGCCTGTATCGTATGTATATAGTTGTATATAGCTGCTATCCACCGCTCGCGGCTGGCAACCCTGGTTGGTTGCGAGCCCGATGGTGGAACTACAGTAGAGTGTACTAGAATATTTTGAGTGGCGCAACCGGCTGCCGTGGAGCGGCCCATTTTGTGTATAAAATAGCGGCTGCGTTGCAGTCGACTACTCTTGAAAGCGTCCCCGGCATCGCAGGCGGCTGCTTGGCGGTGCGTTTCAGAGGCGGCTAGATAGAACAAAAAGAACGTAGAAATGAACGCTCCCTCCCAACTGAACTACATTAACGTGCGGCTACAACTAATATGCGCCGTGCGAGCCCCTGGCACACTCGAGTTTCTCTGCAACATAGATGCGGCGCCGGCGCAAAAAGCCAATAGGCAGTTTTAGAATAGCGTACGCAAAGATTTCAGTTGGCTTTTCGCGCAACTGCGCATGCGTCATACGCTAAGCGCTTGCTGGCTCCCGTTAAGTGACAGAAATAGCGGGCCGCAAACGCTAACTTAGCGTG
Source organism: Rhipicephalus sanguineus (assembly GCF_013339695.2). NCBI lineage: Eukaryota > Metazoa > Arthropoda > Arachnida > Ixodida > Ixodidae > Rhipicephalus > Rhipicephalus sanguineus. The sequence continues at coordinate 55,201,842 of NC_051178.1, forward strand.
CGCTATTCTAAAACTGCCTAATAAAACGCTAAGCGCGACGGAAAAATAAAAATAAAAAAAGGCGTTCGGCGCGCGTTGCACAAAAAACAAGGCGTGCGGCGGAGATAAACAATTTCAAAACGTACATGGTCGTTTGCGTTCCATTTCAAAGGCGCTTCGCTCATCGGTTGTCTTCGTACACAGATACACGGCTTATTTTTTAATTGTTTTTTATTGACGCGCAGAGTGATAGTACCTTGTCGTGCTGTGGTGAAGTGCGACAATAATGTAATTCTAGAAAACGCTGTTATGAACCTGCCGTTTTTTGAAATTTGCTCTAAGCATTGCTTCAACTTGCACGCAACGTATACACCGTTAAGCTCAGGGAATTCAAGCCCTGCCGAGGACGTGAATGGAACGGCGAAATTGTGCAGCTCGTCAACGGAGGCGGCTTGTTCAAAAGCAAAGACCACGACCGCACTCGCCGTTTCAGTTTACGCTTCACCGCCCTCGTTCGCAGTAGCGACTGTTGAACATTCGTCGGGCGACGACGCATTGCCCTGCTCGATGCGACGTCGTTTCCTTTCAACGTGATCGTCAGACGCAAGCTGACGCCGTTTTGTCCGAGGCCGCGCCGCCGGTGTTTCCTTGGAGAGATATGACGGTGCATTCGGTAAAATTGTCGGCACCGCGTCAGGTCGAATAGGCGGCTTTTCTCTCGGCACTGGAACTTCCGCTCCGATAATTATTTACATGCACGTAGTCTCTCTCGACGAAGTGAGGCTCAAAGTGAAATTAACATACAGCGCAATAGGCACCGAGGGGCTTGTCAAGTCGGCACAAATTTGTTTACCACACAAGTTGTCGCTCTTTATCATTGGGAGTAGGGTACCTTGATGCGCGCTTTCTCCGCGCATCGAGACACACAAAATTGGAGCTTTAAAAAGCCATATCCTGTGGCCTTGGTTCATGCGGGCGTGCACAGTACTGCACCCGGGAGCGTAGCAGTGATTTAAACGCTGTTCTTTTTTTTTCATTGCATTCAGGTCACTGATGCGCGGCGAAACTCGCAGACGCGAATGAAAGCGAGTCGGAGCATGCCAACTTTACTCGGCGCGGCCGGGAAAGACGGGAGACGTGCGCGTTCCTACATTTGCGCGTGTCGCATACCCGGCCGGGTTCAAGGTTAAGTGACGCCAGCGCCACCGCTGCTTTCTTCAAAAGAGTGGACAGGTGGCCTCCGAGATTAGCCGGCGGCGCGCCGTTGCTACGGCCGTTCCATTCGCACGCAGAGCGCGCAATCGGAGAGAGCGGCCGCCGCACCGCGGCGCGCGCTCCCCATGACGAGATATGGCGAATTAGTCGAGAGAAGAGTTTCGAGGTAGTGGATATAAAAAGGGAGGTGCACAGGTGGGGCGGTTTCCAAAGAGACAGAATTCACTTCGATAAGAGGCTTGGTCATGAGGTGGGCTGGCGACTGGCAGGACGCGCAGTAGCTGGTTTGGGGGGCACGCGGGCCCTTCGGAGTCCGGGGTAGCTAGTAACAGGGAAAACAACCAGGACTCTTTGGCAGGTAGTATTGCGAAAAACCAGAAAAAAGGTAAAAGAAAAAGGGATAAGGCGCGTGTTGCAATTAGTTACATAAACATGCAGGGTGGCAGAAAAAAGGCAAAATGGTTAGAGATTGAGGAGCAGTTAAACAAAGAACAGATAGGCGTTTATGTGGTTACAGAAACACACCTTAGAGACTTGAAAGAGTCACGACTTGAAAGAGCCACCACCTATTGAAAATTATGTTTGGGAAGGGTGCAACAGGATCATATCAGAAAGGAAAGGTGGGGGTGTAGGAATGCTAATTCACCGCGGCGCCAAATGGGTTAGAGTGAAACAGAGGTGTTCAGAGCACCTCTGGGTTTTGGGCACAGTAGCTGGAAAGAAAACGTGGCTAGGGGTTGCCTACTTGTGGAGGGGAAAAAACTGCAGAGAAAAGAATCAGGAATTAGTGGATTGCATGAGTGAGGATATTAAGGAATTTGGTAATAGGGCCGAAATCATCCTTCTAGGGGACATGAATGCCCACATACACAACCTTCACGGATCTTCAGACACCAATGGGAAGTTATTACTAGACCTCTCCAAGCGACATAGTCTGGAGATAGTTAACACGGGGCCTAAATGTGACGGCCAGATCACGTGGCAAGTCGGAAACAAACAGTCCAGTATTGATTATTGTCTCATGTCTGAAGGAATTTATCACAAACTGAGGGAAATGAGAATAGACGAGGAAGGGATTAAAAGCTTGGGTAGTGATCATAAACGAATAACATTACAAATGGGATATAAAACTGGAAATGAGAGCATAGAATCAAAGTCTAGCACCTCGTATTTAAATGACAAACAAATAATAAATATAGCCACAAGAGTCGAGGAAGAAGTAGCCAAAATACCAGGCAAGGACTGGGAGTACAGTGAGCTATTAGATCTAATGACGAAAGAGATAGGGAGAGAGAAGAAAACTATTTGCTGGAAGGGAAAGAGGAAGCCAAAAAGTCGGTGGAACAAGGAAATCCGGGAAGCGATCGAGAAGCGGCGTGAAGAATCGCGGAATCATAGAAGGGCAAAAAAGGACAAGCGACGGCAGGACGAAGTCAACGAAATATGGGAAATATATCTAGAGAAAAAATGCCTTGAACAGAAATTGGTCGAGGCAAAAATCAGAGGCGAAAGTGAACGCTGGGTGACAGAGATTACGAAAAAAAGGAGGCCGCACCTAGGATATTTTGGAGCCACATAAAGGCGCTAGGTAGGAAGTCTGTCACAACGCAACAACATATTCTAGATGAAGGAGGAAATCAATTGGAAGGGTACGAAGCGCTGGGTTACATTCGAAAGATAACAGCCGATTCGTTTAAAGAGAGGGTCCAGGGGATTTCCCCGTTGAGTAAAAGTGTGGCGGAGAAAGCAACCGAGGAAGAGCTAGTGCTGGAGAATTTCAATTGGAAAAAGGCTGAAGGAAAAATTCCAAAGCGCACTGCCGCGGGTTTAGATGGGATTCCCGTTAGCCTCATTAACGAACTAGGAAATAGCACTAAAGAAGCACTGCTGAAAGCTGTAGAAAATACTTAAAGGACAGGCAAATACCGGATAGTTGGCGAAAAGGTCGAAAGAACTTAATCTATAAAGGAAAGGGAGAAAAGGATAACATTTGCTCGTATAGACCACTAACCATTACATCGGTACTATACAGGTTGGCGATGCAAGCAGTAAAAATGAAAATAGAAAAGTGGGCAGAACATAACGATATTTTGGGACAACTCCAGAATGGATTTCGAGTCGACAGGCGGTTAGACGATAACCTGTTTGTTCTCACTCAGTGTATAGAAATATCTAAAATAGAAAACAGGCCCTTGTACATGGCTTTTCTAGACATCACTGGGGCGTACGACAACGTTAACCAGGAAATTTTGTGGGATATATTGAGAGGAATGGGCATAGGCGACGACTGTATACAGCTTTTGAGGGAGATATACTGAGAAAATACAGTTTGCATAGAATGGGAAGGAATGAGTAGCAAAGAGAACGTTGAGATTAGCAAGGGGCTGAGACAGGGATGTCCTTTGTCCCCGCTGTTATTCATGCTGTACATGGTGAATATGGAAAAAGCGCTAGAAGGTAGCAACTTTGGTTTTAATCTGTCACACAAACAGGGCGGCGTGATGATTGAGCAGAAGCTTCCAGGATTATTTTATGCTAACGATATTGTCTTATTTGCTGACAGTCGAGAGAATATACAGCAGCTGGCGGATATATGCGGAAGGGAAGGGGAAGCTCTAGGACTAGAATTTAGTGTAACAAAATGTGGATTGATGGTATTCAATCACCCTTGTGATCAGGCGGTGTCAATACAGGGCCAAGAAATACCGGGGGTGAGCGAATACAAGTACCTCGGAGTATGGATAAATGAGGGTGACAGGTACATGGAGGTACAGGAAAAAGCCTCGGCAGCAAAAGGAAAGAGGAATGCTGCAATAATGAAGCAGAGAGCATTGTGGGGACACAATAGGTACGACGTGCTTCGAGGTCTGTGTAATGGTGTAATGGTTCCGGGGCTTACTTTTGGGAACTCAGTGGTGTGCATGAGGGCAGAGCTGCAATCGGGAATGGATTTAAATCAAAGAACTGTGGGACGCCTCGCGTTGGGTGCTCACGGCAAGACGACAAATGAGGCTGTAAAGGGCGATATGGGATGGGCAGGTTTTGAGGCGAGGGAGGCTCAGAGCAAAATAAGGTTCGAAGAAAGGCTAAGGACTATTGCCACGCCCACTTCTTGTCTTGTTTTGATGTATTCGGGTTTGACCGGCAGGGACGGTTATCAACGCTCGACGCTGTCCGCGAAGTAGTGTTCTAGAAGCGTCGCGATTGTAGTAGATCGGTTTGTTAAGATTGCGCCCCGCACGCGAATGTTACAGCTTTGTCTAGAGATTACGCCGCCACCAGCGATATTGCTGGAAACTTCGATAGCGCCTGTATAAAAGCCGACGCGCGTGACCGCTTGTCAGTTGATCGACGGTCGACGCTCTGTTCGACGCTATCAGTGTATTGCTGTAGTTTGACTTTCATTTTCCCGGCCACAAGTTCGGCCAAATAAACAGTTTCATCTCGGACGTGCTGACTGCTGTCTTTGTCGACGTCACGACCACGTGACATCTGGTGGAGGTGCTGCTTCATGATCCGGACGCCACCGCGGAGCGCTGACCCAAGCCCAAGCCGCGAAGAAGACGACTCTAAGAACAACCCGGATCCTCGAACCAGCCGCCGGCAGAAGGGACTATAACCAGAGTACGGGCTCCTTCCCGGAAACGCCAGGCAGCCGAAGACCGTCACATCGACCGCCGAGACGATGACAGACCCCCTGCCACCTACAACGGTAGTGATGCAACAGCCAAGGGAGCCACCAACTTTCCGTGGATCGTCGTTTGAAGACCCGGAGAGCTGGCTGGAGACGTACGAGCGAGTCGCCGCCTTCAACCACTGGGACATTGAAGAGAAGCTGCGCCACGTCTACTTCTACTTAGAAGACGCCGCGAAGACGTGGTTCGAAAACCATGAATCGAGCCTTCAATCCTGGGACCTCTTTCGGACGACGTTCCTCAATACCTTCGCGAGCATCGTCCGCAAGGAAAAGGCCGCTGCTCTGCTGGAGACAAGAGCACAGCTACCGAATGAGACGGTAACTATCTACACGGAAGAGATGACGCGACTTTTCCGCCTGGCCGATGCTGCCATGCCTGAGGAAAAAAAGGTCCGCTTCCTTATGCGGGGAGTGAAACAAGACCTCTTTGCAGGATTGGTGCGGAACCCACCGAAAACTGTCACCGAATTTCTAAACGAGGCTACAATAATCGAAAAATCCCTCGAGATTAGGACGAAGCAGTACAACCGCTCAACCCTGTCGACAGGCTACACCGAAGCGCACTCGCTAGGCACCGACGACCTACGGGAAACCATCAGAGCGATAGTGCGGGAGGAGCTGCGCAAGCTGTTGCCTTCAGCGCAGCCTCAAGTCGATTCGATCACCGACATGGTCCGCGAGGAAATCCAGCAGTCGCTCGGCACCCCCTATGCAGCGCAGCCGCAGCTGCAAGCAATGAACTATGCTGCTGCAGCTCGACGCAACGCCCCCCCTCCTCGCCCGCGTCAAGACGCCGCGCCGCCGCAGCAGTTCCGCCGCCAGGCACCGCCGCCACCCCCAACGACGCCATACCGCCCGCCGACAGGACAAGGATGCGCCCCCCGAAAGACCGACGTTTGGCGTGCCCCTGACAACCGCCCGCTCTGCTACCACTGCGGAGAGGCCGGCCACACGTACCGCCGCTGCCAATACCGACAGATGGGGCTACGCGGATTCGCCATGAACGCGCCGCGCCCGCAGCCAGGCGAACGGCCTCGCGACATTGACGACTACCTCACCGGAACACAGTGGCAAGAACGACGACCTTCCCGATCGCCGTCGCCCGGCCGCTACATGTCCCCGCACCGCCGGCAGTACACTGGCCCAAACCGGGGCCGGTCGCCCAGCCCGTATCCGGGAAACTAAGGGCAGCAACCGATGGAGGTGCGGTTGCTGTACGACGAAATGCCGAAGATCCTCCGCGGCCGCCGACGACGACAACGCGACGAGACCTTCAGAACACGACGCAAACCGGACGGAGCCCTCACGACGAAATTTCGCGGCCCGAAGAAAACCTGACGACGCAACGTCGAAACAGCGGGACCAATCGACGAAGCCGTGATCCGACGCCACGACCTAACCGCAACGCAAGACGACGGACTAGCGACCTCAATGTTCTTATCGACGGCCACAGCGTCACAGCTCTCGTCGACACCGGAGCCGACTATTCCGTCGTCAGTGGGCCATTCGCCACCAAGCTGGAGAAAGTAAAGACCGCTTGGAGTGGACCCGAAATCCGGACAGCTGGAGGCCACTTGATAACGCCGATTGGTATCTGCACGGCGAGAGTCACCATCAATAACCGGACTTATCCTGCGAGCTTCGTAATCCTAGGAAACTGCTCCAGGGATGTGATACTCGGAATGGACTTCCTAAGTGACCACGGCGCCGTTATCGACCTGAGGTCTGAGTCGATGACACTAAGCTCAGACAAAGCGCTCCCACCCCACGCGACGCCAGGGAACCATGCACTGAAGGTGATAGAAGAGCAGGTGACTGTTCCGCCGCGCTCCAGCGTCATTATTTCCGTCGGCACCGAAAAACCTGCGAACCTTGAAGGCGTAATCGACGGCGATCAGCAACTACTCCTGAACCGTCAAATTTGCGTCGCAAGAGGTATCGCCGAGCTGCATGACGGTAAAGCAAAGGTACTGCTGACAAACTTCAGCCACGAATATAGGCACCTCAACATGGGTGCGACGGTTGCCTACATCGACGAATGTGTAGCCGCCAGTGATGCTTTCGCCCTCTTCGATGCTGCCGAACCTGCTTCGACGAATAGAGGTCCCGAACCAGATTTTGACGTCAACCCGAGCCTTCCGAAGGTCAAGCAAGACCAGCTCAAAACCCTGCTCCTGCAATACAAGGACTGTTTCTCGTCATCATCGCGGGTCCGACAAACGCCCCTTGCTAAGCACCGAATTATAACAGAAGAAAATTCTCGACCACTCCGACAGAGCCCCTACAGAGTTTCGACACGAGAACGTGAGGCCATAAAGAAACAAGTGGACGAAATGCTTCGCGACGACATCATCCAGCCTTCAAAGAGTCCGTGGGCATCACCTGTGGTGTTAGTGAAGAAGAAGAATGGGACACTGCGCTTCTGCGTTGATTATCGGCGCCGGAATAAAATCACGAAGAAGGACGTGTACCCCCTCCCACGGATAGACGACACCCTGGAAAGACTTCACAACGCGACGTACTTTTCGTCGATGGACCTCAAGACCGGCTATTGGCAGATCGAAGTAGACGAAAGAGATCGAGAAAATACCGCTTTTATAACGCCCGACGGCCTCTTTGAGTTCAAGGTCATGCCTTTCGGTCTTTGCTCGGCACCTGCGACGTTCCAGAGCGTCATGGACACCGTACTCGCCGGATTGAAGTGGCAGACGTGCCTTGTGTATTTGGACGACGTCGTCGTGTTTTCCTCGTCATTCGACGAGCATCTCCGGCGGCTTGAGGCAGTACTTCAAACAATCAAGACCTCTGGACTGACCCTGAAGCCAGAAAAGTGCCGATTCGCATACGACGAGCTCCTGTTTCTGGGTCATGTGATCAGCAAGTCTGGAGTGCGCCCAGACCCGCGGAAAACAGCTGCCATCGCCGACTTCGCGCCACCCACCGACAAGAAGGCAGTGCGCCGATTTCTCGGCTTATGCGCCTATTACAGACGCTTCGTCAAAAACTTTTCACGGATCGCCGAACCACTGACGCTTCTCACGAAGGCTAACGTGGAATTCAGGTGGGAAACGGCGCAAGTGCAAGCATTTCAAGAACTTAAACGACGCCCGCAGACGCCACCCATACTTGCGCATTTCAACGATTGCGCCGATACGGAAATACACACCGACGCAAGCAGCGTAGGACTCAGTGCCGTCCTTGTGCAAAAGACTGACGGGCTTGAAAGAGTTATCAGTTATGCTAGCCGGTCACTATCCAATGCAGAAGCCAACTATTCCACAACAGAAAAGGAATGCCTTGCCATCATCTGGGCTACGTCAAAGTTTCGCCCCTACCTCTATGGCAGGCCCTTCAAAGTTGTCAGTGACCATCACGCCTTATGTTGGCTAGCTAACTTGAAGGACCCTTCTGGTCGTCTCGCACGATGGAGTCTCAGACTTCAAGAATTTGACATTACCGTCGTGTACAAGTCCGGACGAAAACACTCTGACGCCGACTGCCTGTCCCGAGCCCCCGTCGACGCGGGGGCTCGGGACATTTACTGGATAGCAGCTGCGGAGAAAAAAACCGGCTTTGAGTAACTACCTAAAGTCCCTAGATTTTTCTTTTTTACTTAAGTACCGACAACTGCCTCCTTTCCCGGCCCTCTCTGACGCGCAGCTGGCGTCTGCCGCCATTTTCTTCCTATCTTGGAAGATTTACAAAGCCATGTGCGTCTAAGCATAGAGTTTCCTACAATACTTACTAGAGGGAACTCTGGCGCTAGTGTCTATGGGAGCTGCAATGCATCGCGCTTCAGCCAGCATGGGAATCATGGGTAGTACACGGATTTGTCTAAACTTCGTTCTTTCGGCTCCGTTTGGCTCCGCGTGGCCTGCATCCGCTTTGTTGCAAAACGAAGTTGAGCAAAAGTCAGCAGTTTCACTTCACCACTTTAACTTCTTTAGGCTCACCGATTCAAATCTGGTCACGAAGTTCACAACGATCCATTCTTTTATCCGAAAGAAAGCCAAAACATAGCAATAAACAAAGCCACAAGTGCGTTCGAAGCCCACAAGCACGAAGACTAGGCAAATCCGTGTACTACCCATCATTCCCATGGTGGCTGAACGATCGCAGCGCCAGAGTTCCCTCTAGGTCATTTTAGGAAACTCTATGCGTCTAAGTACATTAGCCACGCATCTTTCAGCGGACAATATGCTAACGCGACGCGCCTTTCTCCTCCCGTCAACCCCCTGTCATTAGTGAAAGGGGGACGCGTTTCACCGTGTGCTGGAAAAGCGTTAGGAAGAACATGGCTACCGAAAACGAGCGTTAGCCAATGAGATTCGTCGGCGGAGCTTCAATGGTTGTCGGTACTTAAGAAAGAACAGGGAAAAGTCTAGGAACTTTTATAACTACCGAAAGGGCAAAAATGAAATAAGGAGGGAGGCATTTTACGACAATTCAATGGGAAGCGCTTTACTGTTTGAAGCGAGATCGGGTGGCCTTAGAACGGGTAGTTATAAAGCGAGATTGAGTAAAGAAGAAGAACAATGCACGTGCTGCGGGGAAGATCAGGACACGGCGGAGCATGTTCTGATTGAATGTGGAGACATCCACCCAGGTGTACGTTTGGGCACGAGCCTACATGACGCCTTGGGTTTTAGAGACAATGGAAAGCTGAACACACCCGCGATTGAAATAAGTAAGAGACGGTGGCAGAAAACTAGAGAGAAAGGACAAAAATAAATATTGAAAAAAATGACATTCTGCCGTAAAGGGCAGAGAACGGAACTGAAAACTGTGGAGTAAAATAGTTTTAATTGAAGTAAAGACACTAGGCCAACGCTAAGAAAAAAAGAGTAAAGTTTTTTTTGTCGAGCCTGGTGGCACACTTGTCACCGCGCCGTTATAAAGGGGACGCTCATAGCATCCATCCATCCATCCGCTTCCCCCGACGCGGGCACGCGCGGAGGGCCAAAGCTCGGCAATCGCAGCCTCTGTGCGACGCGTAATAGAAAATTGCCGCCGTCATATGTGCCGACTTTTAGGGGCGAAGCTCCTTAAAGCGGCACCCGTTCGTCCCTCGTAGTCGTAGTGCGTAACCAGTCGTAACGCTAGTACCAGATCTTGACCTCCAAGGTGGTGCCGGTGGGAGATTTTTCCTGTGCGTTGTTGAACAATAAAAAATTCGCAGCGTGCGTGTTAACTAAAAGCCGAATTCTTCTGTCTCTAATTCCCCATTAGCAGGCATTGGCATGTTCCAGATGTTCCAGTAGGAAACGTTAGTAGAAGTAGAAGTGTAAGTGTTAGCTAAAAGCCGACTTCTTCTGTCTCTCATTCCCATTAGCAGCCATTGTTTACCTCCAAGGTAGTGCCTGGTGAGATTTCTCCTGTGCGTGATTAAACAATAAAAATTTTGTTCAAAACGCCATTGATTGATGAAAAAATTACACCATCTCCCGCTAAAGGGGACCATGAGGTGATGCGAAGCCGGAGCACTTGCACGATCGCGTTCCGTTGGCGTTCGTTGGGCATGCTACCGACCTCGCGCCGTGGAACGCGAAGAGGGACGCTACGCGCGTTATATCTTCTATCTAGCCTGGCCGTTAATTCTCACAGGGTGAGCGGGGAATGCGGTCGACAGGCGGGCGAGGGGGGGCAGCGTAGGAGAGGTGAGAGAAGGGGAGGGGACGCGCATGCGCTCGAGCTCATCGCGGCGTTGTGCAGGAGAGAATTTCGACAGGTCTAGCCCGCGTTTCAGAGGAAGAGTGGAAAGGGGAGGGGAGAGGGGAAGTGGAGAGGGGAGAGGGAAAGTGGAGAGGGGAGAGGGAAAGTGGAGAGGAGGTGTGTGGAGAGGGTATGCGCATGCGCAGTAAGGGTGGTCACGCCGCACACCACCACCACCGGATTGAGCTCCGCCTTAAGATACTTCGCATCTAATAAACCAACGAAAGACGCCAGTTGTTTTCTAAAAGCAAAACGAAAGAACGCCAGATGTTTCTAAAGCAAAACAAAAAGACGCCAGCTGCTTAACGAAAGACGCCAGATGTTTTCTAAAGCAATGGTTTTCTAAACAATGAAAATTCACTGCGTACATGTAAAATTAAAATGAGCTGCAAGTCGTCATAACTCTCATCGAACCTTTAGTATAAACGCGCCCGATCTCACGTCGGTGATGATGTACTGGGCAGAATTCACGGAAGATTCACGGTTTACCGATGAACCTCCGCAGCTTCGCCCACTCATCATCATTCACTCCGTGGTTATGCTGCGATTTTTTTTGAGACGGAACGCAGCACACACAAGCGAGATATTTTTATTTCTCTTACTTTATACGTTGTCACTTTGCGTTTTTGCATACGTGAAAAAGTGGCGCCTTTTACCCGTACCTTAGACGCTAAGCAGCGTTTGCGTCGAAATGACACGCTAGCCATCACTTTCCACGGCATTACGAGACGCGCGCCAAACCGGACGCTCCGCCCCGTAGCTTTCCCTTCATTGCCACAGAAAGTTGTCCCCGAGTTTAGATGAAATATTCCGCGGTAGCAGCCTCTGTTGCCGAAATCGGTTTTAACGACCATAAAAATTGCATGCAAAAGCAAGGAGTAACTTTTTAATTACGTACCTGAACTTCTTTGTAGCTGCAGCAAGGCGTAGATGCACGTTGACTGCCTGCTACGTGCCAACACGGTTGATGTCGTGACTGAAATCGCACGCTGTGTCAGGCAGACGAGCCAAACGAGCGCAGTGCGAGCCTTTAACGAGCCTTGGGGAAACATCGCCACCTCGCGGCGCCTTCGCGACGTGCCGAGTGGGACGGCCGTAGCAACGGCGCGCCGCCGGCTAATCTCGGAGGCCATGGTGGACACCATAGAGTTTCCTAAAATTAACTAGAGGGACTCTGGCGCTGCGATCGTTCAGCTACCGTGGGAATGATGGGTAGTACACAAATTTGCCTAGTCTTCGTGCTTGCGGCTTCAAACGTACTTGTGGCTTTGTTTATTGCTGTGTTTTGGCGTTCGTTTCGGATAAAAGAATAGACCGTTGTGAACTTCGTGACCAGGTTTGATTTGGTGAGCGTAGAAAGTGGTGAAGTGGAACTGCTGACATTTGCTGAACATTGTTTTGCGACAAAGCGGATGCAGGCGACGCGCAGCCAAGCGGAGCCGCAAGAACGAAGTTTATACAAATTTGTGTACTACCCATCATTCCCATTATAGTGTGCTAGAATAATTATAATTCCCATGCTGGCTGAAGCGTCATGCGTTGCAGCTTCCATAGACACTAGCGCCAGAGTTCCCTCTAGTAAGTATTGTAGGGAACTAACTCTATGGTGGACACCGGTTTCAAGGGGCGCCGCCTTCAGTTGCGCCACTCAAAATATTCTAGTGCACTCTAACTACATTGCCTAGAATATACTTACTAATGTGCCGACCGCGGGCGTCGCGGTGGTGGCACGCACAATGATGCCTTTCACCGGTGGGTACCAGACGGCGATAGCCGCACGGACCGTGCTATGTCTAGCGGCGTCTCAAGCCAACGCCGGTGAGAGACGCCGATGGGCGGTCCCAGCCCGTTTCGCGCTGCGGAACGTTGGTTTCGGTGGAGAGCATAATCGAAAGAATGTGATTTTGTTGCCCTAACAAACGATCGTACGCACAGTTATCATTAATACACCGCTCGATAGGAAACCCAAGCTCAAGTTTGGATGGATGGATGGATGCTATGAGCGCCCCCTTTATAACGGGGCGGTGACAAATTAAGTGTGCCACCACGCTGGACAAAAAAAAACTTTTACTCTTCTTTTACTTGGTGCTGGCCTGGTGTCTCTACTTCAATAAATCTATCTTACTACACACACACAAAAAAAAAAAACTTAGATTTTCAGCCCAGTTCTCTGCCCTTTAGGGCAGAATGTTATTTTTTTCCAATATTTATTTTTATCCTTTGTCTCTAATTTTCTGCCACCAATACTCTAACCGTCACTTACTTATCTCACTCGCGAGTGTGTTCAGCTTTCCGTTGTCTCTAAAACCCAAGGCTTCATGTAAGCTCGTGCCTAAACGTACACCTGGATGGATATCTCCACATTCAATCAGAACATGCTCCGCCGTTTCCTTAGCTTCCCCGCAGCATGTGCATTGTTCTTCTTCTTTACTGAATCTCGCTTTATAACTACGCGCTCTAAGGCAACCCGATCTCGCTTCAAACAGTAAAGCACTTCCCCTTGAATAATCGTAGGATGCCTCCCTCCTTATTTCATTTTTGCCCTTTCGGTAGTTAGTCAAAGCCGGTTTTTTTCTGCATAGCTGCCATCCAGTAAATCCTCTCCGCCTCTCTGACTTTTCGCTTAACGCTCTTTGTTGACATATTGCTTACACTACCATCCGTATGTTTACTAGAGAGCCTCCTTGTTCTTTTCCTCCACTATGTGTCCACGCTTTTCCTACAGGGAACCAGTGCTGGAGTTCCCGCGGTGTGGGCAGTGCCGCCCTGGCGGTGAAAGCGCGCATACTCCAGCCGCTCCGGCGGACGAGAGTGGCTGCTGGTTGAGAAGATGCGGGAGCGTATCGCCGAAAAAAAACTAAAGGATAGTGGCGGTACTGTTGCGCATTCAAGTGCCACAATACGTAAAAGTGAGGGAGGGCGTATCCTTCTATGCTTTTGCTTTAAAACATATGAATAGTAACGGATGCGGCCTTGCATCCCGGCGGTCAGGCGAGCACAGTATGTTCTGCTCTTGCTCTCCTGTCTAGTGGCATCGGGCTGGTTCCTAAACCGAATTGCGCGTGTCTGTTAGATTTAATCGATAGTGTGGGCGACCAGTGAAAACCGGGGCCAACGATCAGAATTTAATCGGTGTTTTGTCGCAAATAAAACATACATATTATGCAGCCTGCGGCATATCTAAGAATCTTTTCATCTGACCACCACCAACCTCCTTCTGATGCCACCGCGTGCAGTGGATATGATACGGTAGGCAGGTAGTCTACATTATTTGCTAACAGTTACGCAGAAGGGAAACTGTCTGTCTACGAGATGCGTACGGGGGCACGTTCACCGAAGCCGCTGAACTGTTATCAGAAATACGCACGCGATGGATGCCTCCGTTGAACTTCACTTGTGCTACAGACAGAGTTCTTGTCACGAACAAAACAGCGGACTACTTGAAGCTTAGCTCTCTGGAGTCAGCCGATGCGGTAAAGCTTCTTTGTGCATTGGCTGCCGCGGCGAAGTGACATCGCAATTTATGACTCGCTAGAAAAGGGTCAAATGTCTTGGATTTTTACTCGCCGTTTAATTCTCCTAACGTACTGTGTTAGGTTTTTCGCTTGCCTGTGTCTGCTTAGAATAAACGCTTGATCAACAACAACAATGGCTGGTGGTTGACGTGCCAAACAAAGTGTGATTATGAGGCATGCCGTAGTGTGGGAATCAGGATTAATTTTGACCGCTTGGGTTTCTTGAACGTGCACATAAACCTCAGTACGCGGGCGTTCTTTGTATTTCAACCCCATCGAAATGCTGCCACCGTGGCCGGGAATCTATCCCGCGCCCTCGAGCATAACAGCGCGCCACCATACATGCTATGGTAACTATAGCACTGTGGTCTGCTTGATCAACGTCCGCGTGCATACATACCGCGGGATGGGCATACATACCACGGCAGAAAAACGTTGACGCAGCTACCTTTGCCTCTTACTTTTTTATTTTCTGCAGTAGTGGGCAGCTGGTATTGACGCAGCACGTACTTATCAATGGAGGCTTGTGAGCCTGCGCTAGCTTGACACAAATCCCAGAACGCGTCCAGAAAATGGTGGTACCGTGGTACAGTGCTGCCGGTCGTCTGAGCGCGAGCGGCATGGCCTCCGAGATTAGCCGGTGGTGCGGAGGCCATGCGAGCGGCTGAGTTATGTCTCGACTCCCCGCCAGGCGCCCTTTTTCGGCGCGCCACCTACCCAGCGCTGCTCTCCTATACAAATAACGGAATGCCTTCACTGCACATATACTCTACTTCATATTCCTTAGACTTTCTTCGAACCCTATCTTGCTCTGAGCTTCCCTCGCCTCAAAACCTGCCCATCCCATATCGCCCTTTACAGCCTCATTTGTCGTCTTCCCGTGAGCACCCAACGCGAGACGTCCCACAGTCCTTTGATTCACATCCATTCCCGATTGCACCTCTGCCCTCATGCACACCACTGAGTTCGCAAAAGTAAGCCCCGGAACCATTACACCTTTACACAGACGTCGAAGCACGCCGTACCTATTGTGTCCCCACAATGCTCTGTGCTTCATTATTGCAGCATTCCTGTTTCCTTTTGCTGCCGAGGCTCTTTCCTGTACCTCCATGTACCTGTCACCCTCATTTATCCATACACCGAGGTACTTGTATTCGCTCACCCTCGGTATTTCTTGGCCCTGTATTGACACCGCCTGATCACAAGGATCATTGAATACCACCAATCCACATTCTGCTACACTAAATCCTAGTCCTAGAGCTTCCCCTTCCCTTCCGCATTATCCGCCAGCTGCTGTATATCATCTCGACTGTCAGCAAATAAGACAATATCGTCAGCATAAAATATCCCAGAGAAGCTTCTGCTCCATCATCACGCCGCCCTGTTTGTGTGACAGATTAAAACCAATGTTGCTACCTTCCTAGCGCTTTTTTTCCATATTCACTATGTACAGCATGAATAGCAACAGGGACAAAGGACATCCCTGTCTCAGCCCCTTGCTAATATCAACGTTCTCTTTGCTACAAACTCCTTCCCATTCTATGCAAACTGTATTTTCTCAGTATATCTCCCTCAAAAGCTGTATACAGTCGTCGCGTGTGCCCATTTCTTTCACTATATCCCACAATATTTCCTGATTAACGTTGTCGTACGCCCCAGTGATGTCTAGAAAAGCCACGTACAAGGGCCTATTCTATATTTTAGATGTTTCTATACACTGTTTTCGGTTTTTTGGCCTTGGGACATTATATGTTCAGCCTCTCAGTGCAATTTGGCAGCTGTGGTGGCTGTAGTGTTATGGCGGTGCAATTCGAAAATGTTGTACTGTGCATTAGGCGCACCGTAAACAGCGTGCGGTACTAAACCTTACACGATGTCTGGCCTCGAGGTTCATATCCTTGAGGTTTATTTCTTGCTTTCGTTAAATGAAGTCTTTTTATTCACCTCTTGAGCACGAACATAAAAACAAACGCGCTATTGTTCAACCTCTCTTGGGGCTGTGCGTTTTCCCAAATTTAAAGGTTTCAGATACATTGTGCAAGTAATGATTGAACTTAATGAAGATAAGGCACATCAAGGGCTTATTCCAAAGGAACTGGGACAGAAGTTAGACTGTGTATGATATACTACGCACTCACCTAAAACACGAAGGTGTTATATAAATCTATGACAAAGTCAAACCATACAATAGATGGGAGGTGGGGGGACACTCAGTAATGGTTCTGCTAAACTTTGAAGCATTATTTATGGCTCACAGTGACGAAGCATTGTTTTGTTTGTTGCCATCAGTTTTGTACTTCAAGTCACTGGTATGATGAATTCACAACACTTCTTGAATATGAACATGAAGTCTCCACGAAGAAAGACACTTGAGAGTTTTTGCCTGAACTCCACGTTGCACGACTCTGCACAGGAAACTTCTTAATTTAGAGGAGTCACGTCGAACTTGACGAACACGGCAACCTCGTGCGACTGAGGCTTGTATTTCCAACGTCCCCTCTCGGCATTGTCGTCCTAGCCAGGACGAAGCACATCACTACACCACAAGCCTCAACAGAATTCAAATGGGTGCCCGTGGAAATGCGAACGACCACAAACACGATATACACCAGAAAAATATCTCGTGTAGAAGGACAGTTTCCCATTGCGCAAGCAAACGCCATAACTATATATAAGTCACAAAGGGCCACATACGCCCAGTTAATCTACGGATACGATAAGCGCCAACCATTGAAGTTGGTCTACGTAACAGTTTCCAGGGCTGCCAGCCTCAATGGCCTATGCGTCACCAACGCAGAAGGTGACTTCAGGTACCGACATGTCGCCTGCTGTATCGACAGACAGTCTGTGGACGACATGACACGGCTAGCAAACAGGCCTCTAGGCATTGTCTTGGACTGCTCACCGAAACCGGCGTGTTCTGCTTCCTGAGACCTGAAGCGATGAGCGCACTGTGTCGTCCACAGCAAGCGGCTTCATTCCAGGTGCATGGCGGGGGCACATATACGAACACGGCGATGCGCAATTTCAACGTGGGCCGCATCCCACATCCCGCTTCGCCGGCCGCCAGACACAGAACACACACAGACAAGCAGCAGAATCGGCGAGGTCTGCGTTGCGCACATGAATTACAATAACAAAAGCATGACTGTGTGTGACTTTGTGCGTGCTCTCTTCTGTCTCTCCCTATCTTTAAAGCTCCCCCATCCCTTCTTTCAGTGTAGGGTAGCATACCGGTCCTTCTACACTGGTTAACATCCCTGCCTTTCCTTTCTCTCCTGTTCCTTCCTCGCTTCCGCTCGCCGCCATCTACCTGAGAACTCTCAAGAACCCTTTGCACACATGCACACGGGTTCGTGAAACGTGCGTGCGTTCTCCGTCATAACGGACAAGTATAAGCACTAGGTATCAGCTTACCGCATCTGGTGTTGTTAATACCCATGTTGCTGTTGGCATTGTTACGCAACTGCAAACAACTGGTTATGTAACACATGTGCGACTCTTCAACATATGTGCGTGCGTAAACTATTTGCACATATGTTTAGCGTCATTTCGTAGCGTTTTGGTCAATGTAAAAAATTACGCCACGGTCGGCTTCCCGCCGCATGCTTCGCATAACATCGATTCCCTGGGTATGTGGGATCTACCGAATTGTTTTATGGGTTTTTCATACATCATTAGCCCGCGCTGTTTCGGTTCTGTGCATACCGCAGTACCGATGTGTACGTGGGGGAAAAGAGCATCGTCAAGCCACGATTGAGCAGCTTTTTTTCACCTCTCATCGGCCATGCATTTGTGTATGCATTTCTGGAATAAAGACTCAGGCACAGTTATGCGAACTAAATATTTACGGAAAACGCTTTGGCGATGCCCGTTGAAACAATCTATGCTAGGTTCCTACAAATCGTAATATGAACTGGTATTTGTAAGAATTCATGAAGACAAAATTGTTCAAATCAATGTTTTCAGTCATCTAGTAAAAATAGATATGTTCGCATATTGAGTACATGTAGCACTGTGTTTTTAATCTTCTACGGAAAACGATGAATACTTTGCGTGGCGCTTGATGAGAAGCGTTCTGCATATGCCGGAAAATGTATTTACGCTTTGGTTCCGAATTTATTCCGCACTCACAGGGACTAACAAACATGCCCTGATCCTATGATTTCAGCACGTTACGCTGCGTGGTAATTTACTTATTTATGCATTTCTTTATCTAGGCATTTATAATTGCGATGGCAATTACATGGACAGTCTCGACGGGTTATCCGTAGCCGTCGCCGTCATGTTCAGTATAAAGTGCAAATTGATAAGTTCCCGCCGCACATCGTGTGTTCTACCGCGCATCGTGTGTTCTACCACGCGAGCGGGGGCGACGAACGCGGCCGAAGCGCAGATCAAACGAGCCGGCCCGTTTCCGTCGCTCCGAGGGCACATGCGATAACATTACCCCGCTCAGGAGGTCTGCCGTCAGAGTAGACAGGAAACGCCCCGCCCGTCTTGAACGAGCAAGAAAAGACGCGAGGACGGGGGTGTTGTTGCTCGAGCAGCAACTTTAAATTTTGATTCTAAAGGCGCGTCGCGATCGCTGGCGCGCGCGCTATCTCCGGCGCCATCAGCTGGCGGCTCGTTTACCCCTTCTACGTGCTGCGCTCTCAACACGAACTGACTATGCGGAAAGAGCATCTCTCCCTGGAGCGGCCGTATTCTCTTACACCAGCGTTTTGCAGTTACGCGAGATCGCATACAAGAGAGTTAGCTGCCAGCCTCACTTCGTATAACACTACAATTTATTGCTATCGCATTCATTGCTTCGCCCTTGCGGTGAAACTGTGACTTTTTTATCTATCTATCTATCTATCTATCTATCTATCTATCTATCTATCTATCTATCTATCTATCTATCTATCTATCTATCTATCTATCTATCTATCTATCTATCTATCTATCTATCTATCTATCTATCTATCTATCTATCAGGACTGCATCGGTGTCATGATTTCCATTATTTTTTGTTATCCGGAAAGTAGCTCTCGCAACGTATCAGTTTGGGAAGGACCAGAGTTAGTTTGTATGTCCCCACAAAGTAATAAGTTTTTGCTATGGTGACACTATAAGTGACATCTTGTAATGCGAACTGTAAGCGAGGTACCATTAACAAATGAGGGTTGTCACTACGAAAACAACGCAAAGGCCGGTTATCACCAACCTGAAGAACGAAGCAGAAGGGACTACTGAGCATCCCGCCGGTAGAACCATCCACACTGCTGCTCGCCGATAATCTGCAAACGCGAGGTATGCGGACAAACGAAAAGTATTGGAGAAGGATACACGATAAGCGTGAACCCTTGTGCCTTCAGTAACGAAGCTGCTCGTGCAGCCGTAGGCGCGTGGATCCTCGCGCTGATCGGACAGCGAGAGCCCGACGCTCACTGCACCTACTAGCTGAAGCGACTCCGCACGCCAGTTGCCTTACACGATGTCGCAGCTTTACAAATATCCAATGGCTGTATTTGCAGCATACAACTCAGCTAGGGCAATTCATGGCGCCCGGAAAAAAGACTCGAAGTAAACGCTGCCGCGAAGCTCCCGTCGACATAGAGAACGTTGTAACACAGGCACACAACGTTCGCCAACCACTGGAGGTTCAGTGACGTAGACTGGACTGTTACAAAGCAGATGCGACGGTCCTAGGCCAGCTGTCCCCAAACGGGTCTTCCCGCCTCTTGGAACCTCTCCCTCTCATTGCGGAGAACGGGTTTGTCACCTTCACCTGCCATCTTTCCCTCAACTGAGCGCTTCGGCTGTGTGGGGGCGGTGACCTGTGTCTCGGAGAGACGGACGCTTCAAAGGCATGCACGTTCGTGATTGGACATTTAACTATACTCGGCGACAACTTTTCTTGACAGCACTGTGGAAGCTACAGAACCAAAGCGCATGCCTGCTACCGCACCAGAAAATAGTACTTTAGTTTACTGATAATTCTCTGATTTGCCTTGCTGAAATAAATGCTGCTTTATTTATTATGAGACTCAAACAGTTGCGGGAAGTCGTAGGTAAAATACAGTTATTGTTCACTCTGCAAGAATCCTTTCCTTTTCTTTCCATTTCTTAGACAGCACCACCTTTTCAGCATGCCCGTTTTCCAAGTAAACATGGCGTCCGTGACGTAGTGGGCCAGTGTGCGGCCGCAAACGTGCTCTTTAGCTCTCTAAGAAAAATATACTCGTATTACGACACGAAAATGTACACTGAACAATCTAAATGTCACCCCGTTCGCATTTTTCGTGTATATGTTTTTTCTAAACTGAGAGCGAGCAAAACCGAAATCAGCCGCAAGCTGCCGCACTACTTGCGGAGCAACACGAATGTGCGGAAGCCCCGCCTCCGTAGCCTTCGCTCCACTGTCAAGATAAGTTGTCGCCGAGTATAGAAGCGTATTTAAGGAGCAGCAGAGCGTCTGCTCGGGACGGATCGATCGGACTAGATGTCGTTCTGACGACCCTGTCCTCTACGATGTAGTAAATAAACGTCTGTTAAGTTTTCCTCAACGCCGATCTCTCTGCCTCGGCTTCCTGCTGTTATATAAATCCCTGGGCCTGCGGCACGACTCCCGCCGCTCACCACCACGCTACCCCCTTGGTCCGCTACGGCCTCCGACGCCACTCGTAACAGGACATATCCAATCAGATCAACAACCGATGCTGCTTATCATGAATGAATTTTATGTACAATGGAAGCGGCACATTCAAAGCTCGTTCTGCTGAGCCGCTTCGATCTGTAGTGATTCGCAGGTTTAAAACTTGTAACAAAGTACCTACTTGAAGCTGAGAGCTCGGCCTGCAAATAATCCTTAAGACTTGCTTTGGAGGCTCAATGTGTTTGTACAAAACAGTCAAAATCGTTTGAGGGTCCCTTTAAGACCGCAACAGTGCGCAATCCTGTTTATACCCCCGCCTCTCACACAAATAGGATCTCATTCTCATGCACTAATCTACTCAGGCTCGGTAACTCATTCTTGTTCATGCCTCGTCTTAACACATTGCTATTTACTTCCCTTTAGACCAAGGATCGGCAATCTTTTGAGGTGGACGGCCGAGTTGCATGAAGCCGACGCGGCGGGGGCCCCATGGCAAAGTGCGGGGGGGGGGGGGTGCCTTGCAGACAGAGATCGAAAATTCCGCGAAGTGACAAAAATGTAGAAAACTGAAGTATATACCATGTTTATTTGCACCACGCACATCACAAGGTCGCAATTTACAAGGATTGGCTACAAGCAAAAAAAAAAACAAATCTTTGGTGCCTAAAATTCTTAGCGAACTCACAAATATCTACATCATGGTTTCACCGAGTGACCCAGAAATTTATGAAGCTGTTGATCAGTTATTCCGGAACGCAAGTTTCAATTGATGAACTTCATTATAGAACAAGACTGTTCGCAGAGTTATTTACTGCCGAACCCTGTATCGTGGCTTCTGCTTGTGTCTTCAAACTCGAAAACGTTGAGTCAGTGAGGCCAGCGTAAAACTTCACAGTGTCTTTCGTATCAAATGCATCTTTGAGCTCATCGGATCTCTGCAGATCAGCCAGTTGCAACAGGTGCATATTTCCACCTTAAACAGGTCATGAAAGAATGGGATGCTACTCGAATCTGTTTGAAAATCAGAGAACTGAACTTCGAATTCCCTTTTTAAATTCCGTAATATCTGACAGAGTTCAACTGTGGGAAACTGGTGTCCTCGTATCTCCCACAAAACGTTTGCAGCAAGGGAAGCGACAAATATTAGACTGACTAGCCTGATGTTGGAAAAGGTTGAGCTTCAGCTCAAAAGCCTTAACGTACGCGAGCATGCCGGACACTAATTTCCCTTTTCCTTGGACGAAGGTCCGTCCATGAGCTAGTATTTTCACAAAAAATCCACGCATATCCACGCCGTGAATGACGATGAGTGGGCGAAGCACTGGGGATCGTTCTGTAATCGTGAATCTCCCGTGACATTGCTCACTCGCGCGTGTAAATGAGTGACAATGCGTGTACAGTGATATACAATGTGCAATGGTCATAACTCGTATGTCGTGTTCAGTTGTGGATTCCGTTTTGCCTTCATTATTACTGCTTTGTGGTCTGTACAATTTAGAGCCAATGGTTCTTCGATCGAATCTAGCCTGAAGTTGGCAGAGAAAAGGTCGCCCAGCGCCCCGCCCGAAAACTGTCTATTTCGTGACCATATGCGCGCTACGCGCGCTTTGTAGACGGTTTTGCTCATGTTGTCACCTGTTAATCGATGCGCTTGTTTTCGAGCAGCTTTCGAGCGGCGCCGCGCCGAGTACGGTCTAGTTTTAAGCCATATGCGGGATAAGCTCACTCTGTAGACGGTTTATGCACAGCTGTTTTGCACCTGCGCTTCGACTGTAGACTACGGCGGACGGAAGGACATGGTGAGGTCTTAAGGTGCTTCTCCCCTAATAGTATTTATTCCCTCTGTCTTGTACCTGTGTAAATAAACAAAGTAGGGACGTTATCTAGCTAAGTGTGAAGATGAAGTCCTGGAAGCGACCTTTCTTTGTTCCTGTCTTACCTCGTTTTAGGTCAAATCTGCCATGTCGGCCTTGAGATAGGGAGCGACAAGGGGAGTGGAGTGGTTCTGACCTCGTGCCGGGGCCGCATAAAACTGCCTCGCGGGCCGCAGGTTGCCGACCCCTGCTTTAGACGAACGTCTACTGAAGTATTTTGTTATTCACTCAAAGTGACGCCCTTGAAATGAATGTCAGCTCTTCTATAGAAAAAAATCACAGCATATCCACGGAGTGAATGATGATGAGTGGGCGAAGCTGCGGAGGTTCATCGGTAAACCGTGAATCTTCCGTGAATTCTGCCCAGTACATCATCACCGACGTGAGATCGGGCGCGTTTATACTAAAGGTTCGATGAGTTATGACGACTTGCAGCTCACTTTAATTTTACATGTACGCTGTGAATTTTCATTGTTTAGAAAACCATTGCTTTAGAAAACACCTTGCCTCTTTCGCTAAGCAGCTGGCGTCTTTTTCGTTTTGCTTTAGAAACATCTGGCGTTCTTTCGTTTTGTTTTTACAAAACATCTGGCGTCTTTCGTTGGTTTATTTCATCAATCAACGGCGTTTTGAACAAAATTTTTATTGTTTAATCACGCACAGGAGAAATCTCACCAGGCACTACCTTGGAGGTAAACAATGGCTGCTAATGGGAATGAGAGACAGAAGAAGTCGGCTTTTAGCTAACACTTACACTTCTACAGAGACAGAAGAATTCGGCTTTTAGTTAACGCGCACGCTGCGAATTTTTTATTGTTCAACAACGCACAGGAGAAATCTCCCACCGGCACCACCTTGGAGGTCAAAGGGTAAGACTTGTTACTCACTACTACGAGCACGACGAGGGACGAACGGGTGCCGCCTTAAGGAGCTTCGCCCCTAAAATGATTGTGCCCGCTTATGCTGTAAGTGTTTCGTCCTATTCTTCAACGGTAACACTCGCGTAATACTACTATACTTCAGGCGCGGTTCCGGTAATATTGTAAACACTAAGTATACTTGTAGGCATAAACGGTAAGTTCAGGAAGTCCGCAATAAGAATGAGGCGGTGTAATTGCGCTAAGGGTATGTTACCTTCGATGATCAGTAGCACAATGCATTAAGTCACGAGCAACACAGCAGTTCAAACGTTTTAGATATTCGCAGTGGGTTAGTACGACACCGAAATACCGAGGCGTAAACCATATTTAATAGGAGCAGTGCCATAGCTCTCTCATGCACCTTTTAATTTTAGCGATGCACACTCTGTTTCGATCATTGGAAGAAGAAAACCGCATCCAAAATTAAATGATTGTGCCACTCCAGTTATGCACAACCAAAGTATACACTGTGCCGGGAAGGGTCGATTAAACCACATCGCCGTGCTTACTACTCACAGGGCAGGCAGTAGGTTAAACATACTGGCGGCCGGACTGAAAAACTCTGCTGGCGGCGAGCTCCGCCTCACATTACTAGAGCTACCGGGGCGGCGGCATCCCTGGCATCCTCCCCCACATCTCAGAATGGTATCGCCCGAGCCGCTGGGGCCCCAAGCACGAGGCGCGCATCGAAGTTAACTGCCACCGCACGTCTCGTCGAAGGAGCCGCGTCTGGGATTCGCTGAGGCACTTTCCCGCGCGTCCCATTCACCGCTAGCTGCGAGTGCGGCAGGAATCAGCCAGTTCAACTACGCTCAAGTGGACACTCGTGGAAGCATCTTTTGCCAAGGCGGTATGATATCTATATTTCTTTGCTTTGTTTTTTCTCAAGCTCTAGCGGTAGCCAGAAACGGTTGGAGGCGAAGAACGCTGCGGTTTTCCTAGCATGCAGCTCTGGTACATTTTTTAGTTAAAGCAGCCGCTTCACGACATCATGAAACATGTGCTCTTTTCGTTAAAGGCGTTTTTTTTTCTCTCGAATTCTGTGAAGCAGATTCGTAAGGATGCAGCAAGAGAAAACTCTCCTGGGTGATTCCACGAGAGATCGAACATGCCTGTCCGGTCGCAATTTTTGTTTTGCCTGGGTTTTTTATATGTTATGTGGGCACATTTAAAGTGCACGGAACCGAAAATTTTATTTCCAAGAAACGCTCCCAGCGCGCCAAAAAAATATTTGAAGGTGGCGGTGCGGGTCTCTTGTTTTTGCTCACTGCAATGTTTTCGGATTTCACGGCCGAATTTAGCGCGAACTATAAATGATGTGCCGAAAATTTTTTTTGCTGGTTTTAATACGTATTACTGTGAATTACATTCATGCTTTTTTTATGCTGTCCTTAAAAAGAAGAAAATGTGGAAAAATGGCAAACACGGCCGAAATCAAAAAAGGGTCCTAAGTTCGAGGCGCCTTGGCGTCTTTGCTATTACAAACAGAAACTTGAAAACAATGTCAAATATAGAAAAGAGCCTTTGCAACATTTATACGGAAGATCATTTTCCTAGAGGCAGCGCAAAAAAAGAAAAAAATAGTTAAAGAAGCGAGTTTTTTCAAAAATGTACTTTTTCAAAAAATAAACTAAAAAAGACTCCGGTCTCAATTTTGACGACAATTTTTTATCGAAGAGCGCTTATGTCAGTGAACACACGGTTTTAATATAATATGTCCTCATTTGCTTTGTTTCGAGGTATAACTGGCCAAAATGACCCTTGCAGTGTGTGCTAACTTCAGTGCGACTGATGGTTGTGATCAGCTTGCATTGTGCGTAAATCACAGTTTTAATTATTCTGCTGGAGCAAAATCTTGCTCTGGTGGCTTTTCTTCAAGAAAAATGTGTCCTCAGATTTTATTTGCTTCTAGTGTGTGCGAAAGTGGGCTGCTGCCGCCGGGCGATTCCACGAGAGATCGAACATGCTTGTCCGGTCGATATTTTTGTTTTGCCTGGGTCTTTTATATGTTATGTGGGCACATTCAGAGTGCACGGAACTGAAAATTTTATTTCTAAGAAACGCTCCCAGCGTGCCAAAAAATATTTGAAGGTGGCGGCACGGACCTCCTGTTTTTGTTCACTGCAATGTTTTCGGATTTCACGGCCGAATTTAACGCGAACTATAAATGATGTGTCGAAAATTTTTTTGTTGGTTTTAATACGCATTACTGTGTCCATGCTTTTTGAGATTTAACGGGTCAAAATTACCCTTGCTGTGTGCGCTCACTTCAGTGCGATTGATAGCTGTCATCAGCTTGCATCGCACGTAAATCTAGTTTTAATTATTTTCCTGCAGTAAAACTTTGCTCTGGTGTCTTGTCGTCAAGAAAAATGTATTCTCAAACTTTAATTGTGTCTAGCGTGTGCGGTGGTGGGCTGCTGCCGCTCTCTAAAGGCTTAACGCGTACGAGACACCCGAGACACCGCGAACACATGGTTTAGGTCACTTTGTCAAAACTCTCCTTGCACACAGAATAAAGCATCTCTATCCAGCGAAGGCCAACCTAATCTGTAAATGCCACAATGAACAGGCGCGCTGTTATGCAGTTGTTTTCTCACTGCCTGCTTGCTTCCCTTCCATTATGTGCATTGTACGCTCTAACCATCTTCCCCATTCGACGCACACTGTGCCTAAACAACATTTGTAAAAAGTTAGCTCAATCATTTCCGAGCCGTTTATTTCACCTCCTGCTATCACATGTTTTCGGCGTCGCAGATAACGTCTTCCAGTATCATCTCGACCTTTCCTCAGCGTTTCAACAGCCAGAAAACATGCGGTGCGGCATGATTAAGCCACGAGTGGCCGAATTGATGTTTTGTTGCCACTTTACTAAAGTGCTTTCCCACGTCGAGGACAGCAGAGGTCATTGGTGGCGCCAGACGGACTTTACCCTTAGTTCTGACAATGAGGGTGGCCTACAAATTAATTATTACAGCCCAAAGCGCTTAGACACCCTTAGTCATAAAATGTTAAACCGTGAGCAGTTCTGGAAACGCATTCATGACAGCTGCGCAGATGTGAGATAATTTGTGCGGCACCGTTCAGTATAAACGTTTCGACTTGCTCTAGGTCTAGCTGTTCACTACACGCGATGCCCGCGGCCCATGGCTAGGTCCTATTATTCTGGGCCGATTATTTACGCGTTCACAAAAGGAAGATTGCTGAGGAAAATTTTCGTTGCGCAAATTTTCTTTCTTTGCTCTTTTTGTTGTTGCCTACCTCCAGAAGCTATTGTCATAGGCTGAGGATCTTCGCGACACCTGCGAATTCTGCTTGCATTGCTTTACGCTCCTCAAGGAAAACCTGTCTAAATCTAACCGCGATGACGTAGACCAGGCATTCCTTCAGGAAGAAGAAACGATTGATATCTTGAACAGGCGCGCCCATCTTTACTCTGATGATTGTAGGCGAGGTTGTAGGCTGCAAACTGTTTACACGTTAGCCATTTAGAGGGCGGTAGCAGCCCACTTTTGCACACGCTAGACACAAATAAAATCTGAGAACACATTTTGCTCGATGAAAAGCCACCAGAGCAAGGTTTTGCTGCAGCAGAATAATTAAAACTGAGACCTACGCACAATGCAAGCTAATAACAACCATCAGTCGCACTGAAGTGAGCACACACAGCAAGGGTCATTTTGGCCAGTTATATCTCGTAAACAAAGCAAATGAGGACATATGTTGTTAAAACCGTGTGTTCACTGACATAAGCGCTCTCTGATAAAAAATTGTCGTCAAAATTGAGGCGGCAGTTTTTTTATTTTATTTTTTGAAAATGTACTTTTTTGAAAAAACTCGCTTCTTTAACTATTCTTTTCTTTTTTTGCGCTGCCTGTAGGAAAATGACCTTCAGTATAAATGTCGCAAAGGCGCTTTTCTATATTTGACATTGTTTTCAAGTTTCTGCTTGTAATAGCAAAGGCGCCAAGGCACCTCAAACTTAGGACCCTTTTTTTAATTTCGGCCGTGTTTGCCATTTTTTCACATTTTCTTCTTTTTTAGGACAGCATAAAAAAGCATGGATGTAATTCACAGTAATGCGTATTAAAACCAGCAAAAAAAAGAAAAGAACTTTCGACACATCATTTATAGTTCGCGCTAAATTCGGCCGTGAAATCCGAAAACATTGCAGTGAGCAAAAACAGGAGGCCCGCGCCGCCACCTTCAAATATTTTTTGGCGCGCTGGGAGCGTTTCCTGGAAATAAAATTTTCGGTTCCATGCACTTTAAGTGTGCCCACATAACATATAAAAAACCCAGGCAAAACAAAAATTGCGACCGGGACAGGCATGTTCGATCTCTCGTGGAAACACCCCTACGCAGTTTAGTATTACACTGTCTCTGGAATGGGGGAAACACATGGCCAAATAAATAAAGAGCAGAGTACCGTAGAGGAGCCTGCAAGGAACATGATATCCACCGGATGACGAACATCGTTAGTGCTCATTTTTTAAATCTTGCGCCTGCATTTCTTTCGCTGCTTCTCCTCTTATTTGAGCATGTACAAGCTCTCTCAGCGCTTAGCGTTACTGACACGCATGATGATAGGCGAGGACGCTTGGTTGAAAACCAAGGAAATTTCGTTTAACAAACTCGGACTTTGTCAGTTTGTTTCGTGCAAGCAGATTGTGATAAGTTTTTTCTACATACACTCGCGCAACTACATATTTTTTTTTAGAATGAGAGCATGTTTAAAACACGAACGAGAACATATTACGGCATTTAGGTGTTGCAATGGATAGTCCCCGATATACTAAATATTCATTGATCATTAATTTACACCATTGAGCAAACTACACCTCTTCTTGCATTCAGAAGGCGATCACAAATTGACTCTAGAATGTTTTTATCTTTTGTAGCTGTTTACTCGCTATTAAAGTATATGTAACATTCTTGACTTCGTATTCTGCTGATATAGGAGTGTCATATATTTATTAGTTTAATATTACTGCTTGTTTCTGTAAATGTGGCGCTCTTGATTAAATATTGCGTTCATAGTTTCACATGTGGTGCGACGATCTGGTTCATTACCTGTGTTTATAAATTATTGTGTTCGATGCGCTATTGCAGGCTAGTTGCTGCATATGCCTTTCATCCTATATCGTAATTTTGCTACAGCTACTTCACTTCTGGCTTCACTACTGGCTGTAGTTCGAGCGTAACTATGGTGCTAGGATCTAAGTCAGGCGTTTGTGTACGCTTTTAGTTCCAACGGTATGACAATAATGTCAAGCTATGTATAGTCAAAATACTAAATGAATAAATAATCATAAAGGTTATCATCACGGCCGTAGTATTGCAAAAGTATTTGTCTTACACTCTGCTTCCTACCCAGTAACGAAGACCTGCTCTACACGCTGGGCTGGTGGTTCGCGCAGCAGTACATTGTGATAGCGTCGCCTGACGGTGGCCTAGCATCGTACGGAAGCGCAGCTTTGGCACAGGCAAACAGACCCATCGACTGCTATGCGATCACCGAAAGCCGATTTCGCCGGGAGCTCTTCCACGAGAGGGCTCAGGCGTCGCTTGGCAGCGCTGGCCTGCGCCAGGCAGTTCGGCTGCTCGCAAACATTCGAAACACTACTGTCGCCATGGTCAGGTAACACATTTCACGTATACTCACTGTGGTCTTCATGGATTAACTAATGCTGTCGATATCCCTGCGTTTCTGGTCAACCAGAGCACCCACGCCTCCCTCAGCTTACTTCTGCTCGTGTCTTAGTTGTCAAATCTGCTTCGTCACCTGCGTTGTGCTAAACAAGAAAGTGGTGGTTGTGACATTCAAGTATTCATTTAGTATCCTTGAAGGCACCAGTGGATTTTTGAACGCGTAGACATGTATATTTTCTTTGGCCAGTTGCTGGCTCATGAACATTAGGTGTGACGTGCATGGTCATAGACTATTATTGAGTACCGTGCGATAATTCCAAAGAATACCTCTTGAGTTTTATAACGTAAGTATGGCAGCAAGCACTTCGACGACACTGTACAGCAGGGTGCTTGTGCTGTTGGGCGTTTCAGTTACGCCTTCGACGGCAGAATTTGGGCGGATTTCATCACTGCACAAAAAATTCCGACGGATCCCATGCACCGTGGGCATTGAATACATGCGAACCAGTCAGCAAGTAGTTGGCTGTGTCGAGTCTCTTTGGGTTATGAGTCAAGTACCAGGGGGTGGATCACGGTCTTCGTATAAACTAGTTGTGTGCACATAGGCGTGCGCACAGGGGGGGGGGGGGCAGGGGGGGCGCCCCCTTCCAATCATTTAAGAATGGGGCCGCAAAATCTGCCCCGTACAGGGACCCTTCTAGTCACCTAAGAGGGGGGGGGCGCAAAATCTGCCTCATACATTGACTTAGTAGGGTGGGGGGACGCTGTGACGAAACTTTGCCCCCCCCCCCCTAATGCGGAACTCTGCGCACGCCTATGTGTGTGCATATCGTTGGCTTACCAGGGACGTCAACTGCACTGGCTCGTAGAGGGTAAGCAATGGTCCGACGTAACGTGGGCACTCGCGCTACAGCACAGACGTCATATTTATCGAAAGGATGTGGAAGCAGCGTTCACTAGGCTATTCGCTCGAGGAGAAGCAATGCTAGACTACAGCTTGCCGAGTCATAGGAGCACATATGTAATGTTTTATACATTGTTATAAAGCGCATAATACACACTGCAACTACAACTGACGTTAGATGAGCGCCACCACAACAACTGACGTCAGGCAACTGTTGATGTAAAATATTTATTTACGATCTGTACCGCGTGGTTGCTGGTGGAGGGTCTTTGCAGCACAGCTGTCAACATTCTTCTGTTGGAATAAAATCTGGACAACTGGAACAAACCGTATGTCTTTCTGTTGTTTAGTCCACGCAAGTTTGTTATAAAATTTTTCACTGTATATTTTCGCTGTTCCTAGGTTATGACAGACTGGGAATCACGTGTGGCGCATACTCACATACCACGGTTGTGGTATTCATGACGTACTCGACAGACACGTCATGCTAGTCATGCCATGACCTCGTAGTCGTGTTCGTTCTACACTCATACCCTCCTATGCCAATTTTATTATAATCCAAGTTAAGAAGGTGACTACCAAAAGCACCTTTACGTAGGTGGCTAGACAGAAAGGAACGCTCAAAGTGTCTTTGTTTTGCAAAGAAATGCTTCGCATTTAGAAGGGTATCTACTTGGGCTTGTTGGTTTGTCATTACTCGTACACTGTTGCGCGTTAAAGACATAGACAAGGGCACAGACATACACACGGAGCGCACACTATCAACATTTTTATTAGCAGACTGACGTGGTCTTATATACCTAGATACAGAACTACATTGCGTTTGACAGCAGGTACATCTCAACAAGAACCACTCAATACACACGTGTCGTGTCACTCAGATAAGCGATTTCCTCGTCGGATAGAGATAGAAGCCTGGCTTACACCAGACAATGTAGTGCTGTATCTAGGTGTATCAGGGCATGTCAGTCTCCTAATAAAAGTCACAGTTTCGCCGCAACGGCGAAGCAATGAATGCGATAGCAACAAATTGGAATGTAACGCGAAGAACGGACAGCAGCTCGAAATTGCCAGCGCGTCGCTCGAGCGCAAAGGACGCACGAAAAGAACGCACACAGGACGAGCGCGAACTATCATGCGTCACAGCTCGATACTTGAAGCGCACTGCTGAAACATAAAGCAGGACGCACGAAACGAACGAACAGGTATACACAGGACGAGCGCGAACTAAACGTCGCAGTTGTTACTTATTTCTGTTTGAACAGCGCGCTCCTTTCGCAAACGCGGCCGCTGCAGCGAGCCGCTTCGTACGCTCTGTGACCTCAGCGCGGACATCGCGGGGAAAGCACAAGACGTACAACCCCCCGCTCTACCCCACGCCCACCCCCCTTCTTTCTTTGAGATAAGCGCACGAAGACGACCACGCCCTGCAGGGCAAAGAGCATCGGCGTTCGCAGGAGTGGGGCGGCGACCTTTCAAGCCCAGCGCTCAGCGCGCACCTCGCGCCATCTCGCTGGTAATGAAGAAACGCTTATATAAACGCCTGCCGTCTGTGAGTCCGGCCAGCGGTAAAGGGTGTGTATATAACGCTCGCCGTTAGCTACGTCGGCAATCTGCGTTTCGTGGCGTAGTGGCTAATGCCACGCGCTGCCGAGCGAGAAGCGCGGAAGCATTTTTCTGAATTATTTTTCTTTGGGGCTTTTATATATATTATACATACTTATACGGTGGATGACGGCGGCGGCGACGGGGACGGACAAAACCCAGCCCAGACTGTCCATATAATTGCTATCGCAATAAAAATGCTGATAGTGTGCGCTCCGTGTGTGCCTCTGTGGTCTTGGCCACGTCATTAACGCGCAACAGTGTTCGCATTTAGAATAATCAGCTGACGCTTTTTGGAAATGTGGAAGTGCTACTGGGCAATTTCAATTCTCCCATTTTTCCCAACCGATTTTTATTTAGAGCATGGTTTTTAATCATAGTGGGCAGCCCCTAGTTACCCTCTTCAGTCATCTTAAGATGTCTGCCGCCACAGCAAAGCAATGCAGAAGCTAGCGAGCAAATATCGTATTTCGCCTATTCTGAGGAATTTCGGACACATTTCTTGAAACACGTTGGGTATAGTTGAACGAAACAAGGAGAATTGATGAAGGGCTCGCTGCTTTGTTAGGCACAACCCCAAAAAACGAATAGACTATGAGTCCAAGGAAAGTATTGGGGACATTACTTGTAGTCTTTCACTGTAGTGTAGTAACTGTGGCACAAATGGAACAGATGAAAAGGCAGCCTTGGCGCCGGTTGGGAACGAACCTACAACCTTCGGCTGACGTTTCCGTTGCTTTTCCAGTAGAGCTACGGCGGGAACTTCTTTGCGTGTAAACCTGGAGTGTAAGTCAGTGCCGCTCGTGGTGAGTTTTCGGTATCGCACGTTTTAAACGCGATAGCGTTACAGAGCTCGTATCGCAGAAATTCCTCCTTCGGCGTCGGGGCCGTTGGTTGTGAGCGAAAAATCATCATCTTGTCCGTGACCGAAAAATCGAAAAAGCTGCAAATAAAATAAATAATAAAAATGTTGGGTCCGAGTGAGAATCGAACCCAGGTCATCTGCGTGGCAAGCAGGTGTTCTAGCACACAGCCACGCCTCTGCTTGGAGCTGCACTCAAAGTAACTTTCACGCTATAGAAAAATACGCGTCCTGTATACAGGTGTCACAGTACGAGATGTAATATCGCAGTAATATTGCGTGCACCTGAATCGCAAAGAGCTCAACGATGTAGTAAGCGGGTTGATCCTTCTGGTATAGTGCAGAGCTGTGAACGATGACGAGTGTCGTGGTCTGTATACCTCTCTACTCTCATACTATGCCCAGTGGATGGCACATGTTCATTTATTATCGATACAAAGCGTGCAATGTTGAGGAAGCAAGCGCGAATTCTTGCAGTAGCTACGTTCGCACCAATAGTTGGGTGTAGTTAGCACTCCTTACGTTAGATTGCATTGCTTTACTTAGGCTCATTATTACATGAACTAGTTTTGCAGCCTAATACCTGTGTCACACGGACACTAAAAAGTTTTTCCAAGAAGACTTTTTTCGAAAAAGAGTTCCACGCGCTGTCACACGACAGAGAGCGATCTCCTTTTCAGAAGCGGTCTTTTGTGGAAACGGCGTTCGACGATCTCTTTCACGGCGGTAAAGGAGTAGCCTCGAAACCGAGGCTACTCGGTTTCGAGGCTACTGTCGGCTGGTGTTAGCTCACGGTCGCTAAGTCATGGCTAAAGTAATGTCTAATACAATCAAGAGATGCCAGATTTCGTCCAGTATTGTCATGTGTTTGTTACATCAGATAATTGCAAATAATGCTTGCGCACTATCCGAGAATCCTTTGATAGGAAAGTTCAGCTTCAAGTTTTTAACACGTACTTGTTTTATACCAGGTTCCACTGAGAAATTCCTCGCTAGTTTTCTCACCCCCGAGCGAGAGGCATCTCTTAATTTAGTTCCGGTTTTCACTGCCCGTTTATTAACTCTTCTTGGGTTTGCACTTCTGATTTCAAAACTCGATTCCTGTACAATCTTCCAGTCTCTTCGGGTTTCGATTTTCATTACCAAAACAGCCAAACGAACGAACGCCACTTACGCAACTTAGATGAGAAATAATCACAGTTTCGTTACACTTCTCACCTCCACTGGCTATTTCTCTTGTTCCGATACCTTTTTGAAGATCAATGGTCTCGCAGCCAAAACAAATCATTGAACTTTATATTTTGGAGAAAACAGGAAGTAAGCACTGTAAATACCATTTTTGATGCGCTGATGTTGATATTGAGGCGTATCGCCAGAGAGTCGTGACACGCGGTACTTCACCTCCCATGAATAACTTTTGATTTCACGCGTGTTACGCGCTCACTGACAAAACACATACACCCATTTAAGAGTCAGGTCGCCTCTCTGTATGAAACATAAATGAGACTGAGTTAATCCTTTTGGGCGAAGACACGGCACGGTAGTATTTTTACTGCACCGTCGAAACAGAAAGGGTCCATGCAAAATCTGAGCTTTCAATGGTTCATGTAAAACCAAGCACGCTTCGATTGTCCAGCGCGGTGAAACAATATATACACGGCTACGGGACTGCCTTACTATTGTAGTGATCTCAATCGCGCAGATCGGTGCCCTGGCTTGACGAGGAAGCCCATAACGAAGCGGCCCTTATAGCGCGGAAGACACGGCTCGAACCATGGAGGTCCGAATTTGGCTTCAGAACCGCGGGTTTGCCATCGAAGCTGCCCACCTCAATAGAAGACGGGAAAGCGAAGACGACTTCACAAGAGCTTGGTCATCTTTTCACCACTGCTGCACCACGCAATACGGATGTCTTCCAACCAAACAGGTGAGGCGCTCAAGGTGATCATGTGCTGGAATTTGTTAAGAATGCTCCTTCAGTATTCGGTAATTAAGAGCTGTTTTCCCGTCACTGAAGCGTAGTCGTTGCACTCAGTTAAATATTTCAGAATAATTTCAGATGTTGCAACTAAGTGGCCGCGCCACAAATCGTTAACAGTGCGAGAGCACTTGAAGTCTCAGCGTAAAAACAATTTTCCTATAAAAAGAATGGGGGGGTTGATTCCTCCGTAATAGGAATCGGAATAACACGAAAGTAAAGCGTGCCCTTGCAGAAGTAACTGAATGTTTACTGTACATCGATATAAGAGAGTTTGCACAATGTATATTGATGCCTGGCAGCTATAGCCCCGTTTAACGTGGTTGCAGCCACTTTGATCATTGGTGGTACATCTCCATCCCGACGACTAACATCCATGTTAAATAATTAAACAAACCCTTGTGGTAGCTGTAGTAGTTAACGGTGAAAGCGTCTTCAGAGAACGAGGCGTGATAGCCAGAAGAGTGTCGCATATTAAAGGCAGAATTTGGTCACCATCCCGCGGCATGTTAAAATGTGATTGAATACCACGGCCGGACTAGAGGGAAACGCAAAGCGCGTTGTGCCGCCTCGGTAGCCCGGCCACGATTTTTCTCGAGGCGAGCGCGTGAGAGAGAGAGAGAGAGTACAACTTTATTAAGAGTCCAGTGCAGACGCAGAGGTTGCCCCGCGCCACCCGGCTACTCCCACGTTGGAACCGGCAGGTCTAGCCTAACGGCCCTGTTGCGGGCGCACTGGACGGCCAGGATTTGGTCCTGTAGGTTTGGGCTGCGCATAAGCGCATCCCACTCGGCCTTGCTGTAAGTCGGGCCGAGCGACCCGCACTCCCAAAGCATGTGAGCTAATGTAGCGGCCTGCCCGCAAGCGGTGCAGGCGGCGTCGGGGAATTTGTGTGGATAAATTTCATTTAAGTGTGCTAAAAATGGGTACGAATGGGTTTGAAGTAAGCGCGACGAGACTGCCTGTGCTCGATTGAGTTTTGAATGTGGGATCGGGAAAGCCCGCCTCGCCGTGTAATAATACTTGGTGATCTCGTTGTGTGTGGTTGGAGTGTCCTTATGTCCTGCGTTGTCGGCGCTAGAGCCATCGCCCATGTCGAGAGCAGCGCGGTCGGTGAGCGCGCGCGCTGCTGTGTGGGCTGACTCATTCGGGTTCAGGGCAACGCCCTTTACTGAGCCGATATGTGCGGGGAACCAGTAAATGGTGTGTGGGACAATCCCATCTCTGGTGGAGCTGTTCAAGGTCCTGGCGGCCTGTGTTGATATACGGCCCTTTTGGAAGGCTCTGACTGCCGCCTTTGAGTCGCTGTACACCTCTTCACATCGACCATTTACCAGAGCGAGCGCAATGGCCACTTGTTCGGCCACCTGCGGGTTCGTTGTGCGTACCGTGGAGCAGTTCGTAGTCGAGCCGGTCTGGTCGACGACCACCGCTGCGAACTTTTTAACCGTCTCGATATGCTGCAGCGTCGACGAAACTTGCACTTGTACCACCCTTTCCCAGTTGCTTCAATAGAGCTGTCGCCCGACGACGTCCCACATTGTGTACATGGTGAGTGCGGGTATTGGAGCAACAGGATGTTTTCTTGTACATGTTTCGATATACGCACGCTATTTGTTTCCACCTGCATTGGGTTGAAACCAAGTTCGTTAAGTATGCGCCGACCGGCCGTCGTCGTGGACAATCTAGCTAGCTGCGATCGTTGCTGCGCTTCCGCTATCTCGGCCGCAGAGTTGTGCACGCTGAGTGCGAGTACATTCTCGGTGTTGTGCGTACTAGAAGCCCCAATGCTTTCTTGACGATCTTCCTGATAACATCGAGCTTGTCCCACTCCGACCTGAGCCAGTTGTGCATGGCAACGGTGTAGGTAAAGTGGCAGAGCACGAACGCATTAATGAGTCTTAACAAATTGTCCTCTTGAAGGCCTCTGTGTCTCCCGGAGATCCTTTTGACGAGTCTTGGCGACGATCTTCCGCAGAGCGGTGCCGTTGCGCCCTTCGCTTCGATAAACATGCCGAGAATCCTGATGGTGCCTACCCTCGGGATTTCCTCCCCCTCACTGGTGTAAACGTGTATGTTACTTTCTTCGACGGGTTTTCCATCCCTTGGATCGGGAGCCCCGTTCCTTCCTGTAGAGCAGGAGCTCCGACTTCGCGGGTGAGCATCACAGTCCCGTTGGGCGCAGGTACGCTTCCATCTCGACTACAGCCTCTTGCATGGCATCTTGCACCCGGCCTTCGCTGCCGCCGACGCACCAAATCGTGATGTCGTCGGTGTAGATAGTATGCTTGATGCCGTCCACACTAGCCAGTCTTTTAGACAGTCCAATCATGCAGAGATTGAATAGCACCGGAGAAATCACAGATCCCTGGGGCGTGCCTCGATGTCCAAGCGGTACGTCTTCGGAGAAAAGTTCCCGATGCGCAGCCTCGCTTTTCTCCCAGACAGAGAAGCCCTTGTGTTTGTACAGCCTGGCCCAAGCTCGAGGTTCGCCACCGTCTTCCGGATGAATTCGTGCTTGATGTTCTCAAAGGCCTTCTCCAGGTCTAGGCCAAGAAGAGCCTTGGTATCTCTGGAGTAACCATCGATGACTTGGTGTTTAATGAGCATCATTGCATCCTGCGTTGAAAGGCCGGCGCGAAAACCGATCATATTATGCGTATAAATGTCCTTTCCTCCAGGTAGTCGTTAAGTCTGTTGAGAATCGCGTGCTCTGCGCCTTACCCCACAGAACGTAGGAAGATGGGCGAAGTTCTACGCTAGGCGACTTTCCTGGCTTGGGATTAGTACGGTATGGGCTAGCTTCCATTCCTAAGGGACCTTACCCGTTTTCCATGCTTCGTTTATGAACGCAGTTAGGCGTTCTATGGATGCGTCGTCGAGGTTTCCGAGGGCTCTGTTTGTGATCCCGTCCGGCCCTGGAGCCGACTTGCGATTTAGCGTTTGAAATCACTCGCCTAATTTCAATCTCTGAAAAGTCTTCGTTCCAGTTCTGGTAGAGGGGGCCACCATAGTCCGGAACGCGCCGTCTTCGCCCTCTCGTTCGACTGGTAGGTACTTGGATACTAACCCGGCAACGAGTTCTTCAACCACCTGTTCTTTGGTGGCCTCATGCAGGGCACGGGCTAGGGTGTGTCTTTGGTTGGCCTTAGTGCTGTGCTCATGCAAGGTGCTTCAGAAAGTGGCACTACTTGCCGTTTTTTATTTGCCCATCGACGGACTCACAGAGCTCCTCCCACTGCTGTTTGCACAATATGTCGCAATGTTCTCCGATTTCCTTGTTCAACTTTGATATTTTTTGCCGCAGCCTACGGTTGTGCCCTCATGCTCCTTCCATCGACGCATTAGAACATCCTTGGCTTCCAGCAGGTGGGCAAGCCTGCTGTCCATCTTCTCATTTAGTCTGACGTTATCTTCTTGGTGGCAGTGGCGATATCTCTGCGGATGTCCTCGCACCATTCCTCGAAGTTGTCGGGAGCACCATCCTTTTAGTACGGATGTTGCGAAAAAAGATCCCAGTCAACCACCGTGAACTCTCGGACTATGCTACGATCCACCTCTATAGAGGTCTGCAGGACGTATTGGTCGCTGCCAAAGTCCATAGCGGTGTTTGGTCCACGTATGCTTTTCAACATTCTTCTTGATGAAAGCGAGGTCTGGCGTGGTGTCTCTGGTCACCGAGTGCCTATCCGCGTAGGGAAAGCCTTATCAGTTATTAGGGTTAGGTCTAGTTCGTTGGCGTCCAGCCAAAGGTCCCGACCCTTGCTCGTGTCATATACGTATCCCCATAAGCCGTGTGGTGCATTGAAGTCACCGACTACGACGATAGGGCGAGGACCAGCTAATTGCACTGCCTTCTCGAGCACCGTCTTGAACTGCTGGCGCCTGTGCTTGGGATTACTATAAGCGTTCAACCAAATACACTGTTTTTACGTTCGGTGTGTCAAGCAATATCTCCG